>NW_003852817.1:37456-42831 GCF_000181295.1 Otolemur garnettii | reverse complement strand
AGAACAATTAGCAGGTAATTATGCTGTTACTACTTACATTCATTTCTGCACTGAGCAAAGTCCTGAATTTCAGTCTGTGACAATTTAGGTGAATTATTTATTTTCATTGAATAACTATTGAGGAAAGCAAATGAGGCAAGAACAGAATGTCATCCGTTTACCTGACAACACTAAGTCTAATAGTCAGACTATCTACTAAATAGGTGGAAGTCTATTTGACAAAGATTATTTACATAACTGCTCCCTTGGGGAACAATTATATGGCAAGAGATCTTAATAAAATAATATTTAAAATTATAGATTGGCAGTTTTATTATTTAAAAAAAAAAAAGATGTGTAGCCAATATATCATTTATCTTCCACCTTTTCATCTCTTACCATACTGTTTTCAAACTCTGTAACATTATAGATTGGCAGTTTTTTATTTAAAAAAAAAAAAAGATGTGTAGCCAATATATCATTTATCTTCCACCTTTTCATCTCTTACCATACTGTTTTCAAACTCTGTAACAGCCTTTCTCTCTATGAGATGTGCATATAACTCTTGGTTTTCCCAGGGCCTAAAAGATTACCTAAAAACTGGTGCTTGGAGAATGTTTGTTGAACAATTAGTCTGTGTGTCTACTGATTCTTTGAGGTCCATATTGGAATTTCTGCCGCATCATTTGGGATTCAACGGTCTAACTATTCCTCCCTTCATGAGGTTTGCAGCCTGGTGAAGTCAAATGATACATACACACACTTAAATGTATCCTGTTGGTGGGAATTTGTTCTCAGCAGATGTTGTTATACTACTGCTATTTTCTAGATAACTGAAATGGCTCCTTTCTCATGTCACGTGTAATCCTCACAAATCCTAGAGGCAGGCCCTCACCTTTTTTATTAAATGCTGAACAAAGAGGTTTAGAGAGGCTACATTGATCAGGTGCATAAAATATGTTTTCATAGTGCCTGGCACAGAACTTGCCTCCTGGCTGGCATACAGTCAGTGGGGGATATTTTATATTACTTTTGTGTTCTTGTAGCAATAAAAATGCTAATCATGATGACAACTGGTGAGTTTGCTGTCCAAGCACATGATATGAGGTGTGAATTTTAGAAAGATTTTTTTTTACACTTATTGTTAGAATCCAAACAAGAGTTATTTTAACTTTATAGAATTGCATGTTTCTGAGATTAGTCTATTAGAAAGAATAGAAGACATGTGCCTTGGCCAAGTGACCAAAGAAAAAGAACATGTCATACGTTTCCTAATCAGATACATTCAGAAAATACACCCATCTGACCTAATTACTGTTACTGCAACAAATACATGTATGTGTGTGTGTGCGTGTGTGTGATATACATCATTTATATACACATATACACACACTCTTACATATATATATTTTAGATGGTTGGTAGATGGTATTAGAAGAGTATAAAATATAAAACAGCTGGGTACAACCTAGATATGATGGAAACAGAAGGCTTCTCTGAGGATCTGACATTCAATCTGGGATCTGAGGTGAGGAGGAGCTAAGTTATTAAAAAGAAGAAAGCAAAATCCATGAAGAGAAAATGAATTTGTAAATATCATTGTTCAGCCATTATGTGGAGTTTATGAAACACAGAAAAAAAAATGGTGGTGTCTAGATTAGAAAAAGAAAGAGGATACTGGCCTGGTTGTTTTGCATCTCCTTTTAGGTTGTATTATTAAAGACTTTCTAGGGTCCGTCATTTTTGAAAGTGTGAGATACATTTTCTGAAATGTTTGTTTCTGTCTAGGATTAATTTTTGGAATTAGAATTTAATTTGCAATGAAACTCTTGGATAGAGAAGAATTGGTCTTAATTTTTTTGCATATCCTGTGCTTTTCTCTTCACCTTGTTCAACATTTTTCCTTTTTAGCATTTTTGAGTATATCTTATCTTGGATTTTTGACTCCTAACTTTTCTCTGAATGAGTTAGGAGGCATTTGATCCAGTTTATTAATTTTTCCTGTCTACATTAAGGAGTTACACATTTGCGTGAATCTTCATTATCCTACACTGCGGTCAGAGATGTCTCCAGGGTAAGCTTTCCATGTCTAATTTCTTTTGTATTTGTTGTCTTTCTAATTTAGAAACTCACTGAGCATTTTCTGTACTTTTTAAAGTGTGCTCAACAGAAGCAAAATTATCTCTTATCTTTTCTTTTCACTGGCAGAGATAATCAAGATTTTGTAGTATGGTGAGGAAGAAATGTCAATTGAATGGAGAGTAGTGAGCAGTGAACTAAATACCCAAGCAAGAATAACATCATCACACACACCCAACTTTTGTTGATTTAAAACTTATTAGCCTTATGTACTGAGTGTATGTGGGAGTTATATATGTTTATTAGCTCACTGTCTATTTTTAAAAATCTACTTTATTTATGTTTTGACTTTGATAGCACCATTTTATTATTTTTTTAAAATAAATGTGTTAAATATATGTTTTTTGAGGCAGAGTCTCACTTTGTTGCCCTGGGTAGACTGCCATGGAGTCATTGCTCACAGCATTTTCTAACTCTTGGACTCAAGTAATCCTCCTGCCTCAGCCTCCTAAATACTGGGACTACAAGGTGCCCACCACAATAGCTGGCTATTTTTAGAGACGGGATCTTGCTCTTGCTCAGGTTGGTCTCCAGCTCCTGAGCTCAGGCAATTCATCCACCTTGGCCTCCTAGAGTGCTGAGATTGCAGGTGTGAGCCACTGCACCTGACCTAAATGTGTCAAATACTGATAGGATCAGATTATACATCGCGGATGTTTGGGATTTCTGTTATCGTTACAAAGGTTTTTTCCAAAAGTATAATTTTTTAAATAAATAAATTAATCAAACTCATTTTCTCAGTCCTCTGAGGTTTAATGGTTTTCTTTAAGTCTTTTACTTACCTGGAATTTGACTGCAGTGTTTTCTCTAAAATCTTGATCAGTTGTTTCAATTGCACTTACTCAAAAAAGAAACCTTTTTCTGATGTTATATGTTGGTATAACCATAGTCCAAATTCACTATATCATTGAATTTGGGGTCCCAGCTATATTCCATTAACAGCTAATTCTATTTCTATCCCAGGATGGACATACCATGTGTATAACTATGTGTGCATGCATGTATGTGTTTTGTAGTTTTACTATATATATGTGGTATAGTCATGTGCCCAAGAACATTTCCAAAAATGACAGAGCAAGTATATAACAGTGGTCCTATAAGATTATAAGACCATATTTTTACTGTACCCTTATATGTTTAGAAATATTTGGATATGCAAGTACCCTTATGTTAAATTGCCTACAGTATTCAGTACAGTAACATAAAGCACAGGCCTAGGAATACTAAGCTGTACCATTTAGACTGGGTGTGTAGCAGGCTATACCATTTAGACTGGGGGTGTGGCAGGCTGTACCATCTGGTTTGCACACTGCACTGATGTTCCTATGATGAAATTGCTCCACAATGCATTTCTCAGAATGTATCCCATGGGTTAAGAGAATCATAACTGAACATGGTGAAGTTCTTTCTTCCACATTATTCTTCTTTCTGTTGCACCTCCTGAAAGTCTATTTGTATTTTTTAACAATTAACAAATGGATTTTGTAATTCAGTAGGTAAATGCCTTTAGGGTATTTTCTTTTTAATTGTGAATCCTTTGGATTCATGTGTTCAATTAGATATGCTTTCTGTTTTTATAAGAGTGTGGCTTTATGTCAATGGATTCAAATCTCCTTTTAGGTATTGCACAACAGTAAAACAAATGGGAGAGACATGTTAGGACCATGACAAATACTCCAAGTCAGAAAGGAGGAAGGCCTGACCTCAGAAAACAACAAATTATAGGATAAAAAGGATTAGGTGAACAGGACAATTCTGTAGTAAACACAATACTCCCTTTGTGCAATAAATTGAATTTCATATTTTAAGGAACACCAATAAACTAATAAGATTCTATCTATTTACTGTTCAATTGCTTTACTTTAGGTTAGTGAAGATTAAAATAATAGTAAAAACAAGGATCTGGAACTTGTGGTTAACATTACATTTTTTTTGTCACTCTTCTCTCCCTCTCACAGAGCCCAAATAACAGATGGATGGGTTTAAGAGTAGGTGGGGAGGAAGGAAATGAAAATTATTAAATGGATAATTGCATGTTTAGGTTGCAGAAGGAAAGGTTTGCGTAGCTATATACCTATAATAGAAAGATAAGAGCATAACTGTCACATGTGCAGAAGGTAAGGGGGCTTCTAACAGAAACTTATTGTTGTGGAAATTGTACATAAATGGCTCATTTTGATGAACACTTGGTAATTTATATATCTATGGTACCATTTGACAAAAACAATATATCTGCAGTGCATTTACAATTATAATACAAAATAATAAAGTGAAAACGCTCCTAACTTAACAACCTATACATTTTCAGTATCTTCACAGATATCTTTGGACTGTTTGACCACGTGGAAGAAATTTGTGCAAACTTACACATTATCATTTTCTCCTTCCAAACTGTTTCTCTGCCTTCTGTGTTTCTGTAAATGGTGTGCCATCCACCTAATGCAACAGATCATATTTAGTTTCTTCCTCTCTATCATCATTCACCTGCTCTCTAAAATAAGTTATGAGTAGGAAATTTGCTATTCATTCTTTCCATCAAGAAACTCTAATTGTGTCCTCTGAGAATTTTTCTAACAAGCAAAGTATATATTGCAAAACTCAAGAGAGTGGCATTTTAAAGGTATCCCCTACACTTTCTGCTAAAATAATAGGGAAAAAAGTTATAACGATAATTTTAAGGAAAGATAAGACCAGGAATGGAGTTAACAGGATGAAGACAAAACAATGGAATGAGGCATGAATATCAATAGAGGAAATGAAATAGAAACCTAAGGGTAATGACAGATGAAAAGAATCAAGAAACACAGAACAATATATGTTCATGACAACAAATGTATTTTGATCCATGTTAAATGTAGTTGATAATGGACAAAATGCTGTCTACTTGAGGGTGCCTGTAGAATGCAAGTGCATGGTGGAAATGCAGAAGGAATGTCTGGAATGCAGTTTGAAATCAAGTCTGGGATGACAGGGTGCAGATTTTAGAATCCACTGCATGCAAGTAAGTATGTAACTTCTTCAAATTAGACCTCTCATTTAATCCTGCAATTCCAGTACTAGGCATCTACCCAGGAGAAATTTATTTGAGAAAAATAAAATCATTTTATCATAAGGACATTGGCACTAGAATGTTTATTGCACCTCAATTTACAAGTGCGAAATTGTGGAAGCAAGCTCAATGCCCACCAACCCAGGAATGGATTAACAAGCTGTGGTATATGTATGCCATGAAGACTATGCCGCCAATTAAAAAGATG
>NW_003852817.1:35005-36851 GCF_000181295.1 Otolemur garnettii | reverse complement strand
AGAATTTGAATGTGGTCAGTGTAGACTTAGTTCTTGCAAAAACCTGTTCCAGTTTTCAAGAGTAACATCCCAGCAAGCCTGGTATTATTACCTTCTAACTACATGACTGAATATTCTAGATTATAGAAATTTTCAGTTTAAAAGATATAACAATTGTCAAGTGGGTTGTCCCATGTCATCACATCTTACAGAATATATCATTAATTGCATACTGTGCATCAGAATCATTTTAGTCTCAAGACAATTAATTTTTTAAAATAAGCTTCTAATATTAGAAAAGTGTTAGATTTACAGAAAAATTGTCCAGGTAGTACAGAGCATCCCCAGTAACCCCCATCCATTATCCCTTAGTAACATTACTAAAGGGTAATTATTGCAATTAATAACCAGTATTAATATTATTATTAAATCCCATACATTTATTGATATATGCTTGGTTTTATCCTAGTATCTTTTTCCTGTTCTAAAATTCTTTCTAGAATATCACAGTATATTCAGCCACATTCCATCTAGGGGGGAGGCCCTTGGCTGTGATAGATTTCTTAGAATGTTCTTGTTTTAATGACCTTGAGAGTTTGAGAGAGTACTACTCAGATATTTTGTAGAATACCCTCAATTGGAATGTCTAATTATTTTTTTTTCCTTCATGATTAGACCAGCGTTTTCCACTATAGTTTTCTCCTTTCATCTTCCATACTATCCTCTTTGGAAAGAAGTTACTATGTACAATCAACACTTAAGGAGGGTGGAGTTATGCTCCATCCCTGAGGGCAGAATATTCACATAAATTATTTTAAATTCTGTATGTGATGTTTGTCTCTTTTCTCCCAAATATTTGTTCATTTAATAATTTATTTATGTCATGTATAGATTCATTATTTTTATATTACATGTTGGGTTATAATCTAAACCTATTTTATTTCATTTCTCAAATTATTCTAGCTCTGGTCATTTGGAACTGTTTCATTTGGTTCCTGTGGCCCTTTGGAATAATCCTATAACTAGAAGACTCTTTATGAGCACATTCTTGTTTTTTGGTACTTCAAGATAATTCCTGTTCAATTCTAGAACTGGCAATTACTGCAAGAACTCTTGTTTGTTTCATTAAAGAATTGTTTCAGTGTTAGATAGGCTCATAGCTGCTGGGGCATTGATGCTTCTAGATCCTTTCTGAGAATTCATAGTTTTGATGGTCAAGGGACCCTCGAACATTGAATAAGGCTGGAGGTGGTGCCAACTAGAAGTTACAGTAGTGTCCCTAGATGTTTAGCAGAAACAAGTGCTCAGCCTCTTTACAGAAGAACATATCAATGTAAGTTTCTAAAACTATCCCCCAAATTAATTTTATACAGCAATGGCAAACAAGCAACAATTACTAGTCTTATTAGAAAAAAAAAAAGATGAACAGCCTGTAATGAAACTAAGCAAGTCCAAGTTTGTGTGTCTATACTATTAAAAAAATGGAAGTTAAAACTAATTTAATTACTTAATAGTGAGAAATTATTAAAGGTATAATTACACTTTTTTTAAACCTAGAAATATGACCTCAAAGTACATACTATAAACCAAACTAACAGAAGTGCAAGATGAAATATGAAAATCCTAACGGGCATATTTCTAGAATATTTTGAAAAATGAGTACAAAATCTTAATGAGACACCATAAATAATATAAAATAATTGAGTAGCATGACGTAAGCATCTTTTTTAAAACTGAGTTCTACAGAATATTACATCTATTAACCACTAAATCAGCATTCTTTTCAAACATTCACAGAAAATTTACAAAATATTGATGTATATATTTAGCCATTAAATAATTCAAGTCCTAAATTTGTCCTGTTAAT
>NW_003852817.1:33032-34795 GCF_000181295.1 Otolemur garnettii | reverse complement strand
GAGGTGGTGGGTTCAAACCCAGCCCTGGCCAAAAACTGTAAAAAAGAAATAATAAATAATAATAATAATACTTAGAGAAAAATTTAAAGTCTTGCATTTATGTTACAAAAAGAAAGTGAAAAAACATAATGGACTTAACATAAGAAAAAAATAGAGAAAGAATAATAGAATGAATTCATAGAATTTATAAAGAAAAAAGGATTAAAGGTGAGAGCAAGGTTAAATGTAATTGAATACAATGTAACGGAATATAAGGCATCATCAAGACACAAATTAAGTTGATTGCTTAGTTTTAGAAGGACTAATAATATTGATAAACTTGTGATAAAACTCAATAAGAATTTAAAATGGGGGGTCATGAAAAGAATGTATCACTATAGATACTACAGTTAATAAATAATCAGTAATAAAATTATATTAATAATTTTAGGAAGAAAAAATTGAAAATTACATAAAAATGGACACATTCTATGCATATAGCTGCAAGAAAAATACAAGTGCTTACATTGTGTTAACAAACTAAAGAATTATGAAAATATTTCAAATGCTGATTAAAATGGTAAAGCCTCTTTGAAAAATATTTTGGTAATTTCTTAGGGAACTAAACAGACTGTTATTATATGATGTAACAAGCATTCTTCTTAGCATTTACTCAAAGAGTTGAAAACTTATGTCTAAAAAAAAAAAATGTACAGCTTTGTTCATAATTGCCAAAATGCTGAAGCTATCAAGATGTTGTTCAGTAGGTGAATGGATAAATAATCTTTGGTATATCCAGATAGGGAGGATAATTCAGCACTGAAAATGAATGAGCTATCAAACCATAGAAGGAAACTTAAATGCATATTACTAAGTGGAATAAACCAATCTGGAAAGGGCACAGACTATAGAAGACCAACTATTTAACATTCCGGAAAAGGTAAATCAACGACAGTAAAAAGAACAGTGGTTGCGCCGGGCATGGTGGCTCACGCCTTTAATCCTAGCACTCTGGGAGGCTGAGGCTGGTGGCTAGCTTGAGTTCATACGTTTGAGACCAGCTTGAACAAAAGGGAGACCAGATCTCTACTAAAAATAGAAAAACTGAGGCGAGAGAATTGCTTGAGCCCAAGAGTTGCTGTGAGCTATGATACCATAGCACTCTATGCAGGGCAACAGCTTGAGACTATGTTTCAAAAAAAACAAAAAAAAAGCAGTGGTCCTTCAGAGGAAGGGCAAGGGAGATGAATAGGCAGAGCACAGACGATTTTTAGGGCAGTGAAACTACTTTAAATGATACTATAATGGTGAACACATGCCATTATATATTTGTCCAAATCCATGGGATGTATTAATACAACAGCAAGAGTAAACCTAATGTAAACAAATTATGGTCAAATTATGGACACAAATGATGTGTCAGTGTAGGTTCGTTAATTGTAGCAAGTGTATCACTCTGGTGGGGATGTTGACAGTGGGGCAGGTAGGCGTGTGTGGGGTAGGGGACATATGGGTTCTCTGTACATTCTGCTCAATTTTTCTAAAAATACTGTAAAAAATAAAGTCTATTAAAAACCACCAAAACAAAAAAAAGAACTGATTAAAAAAACACTTCAGTCATACATTTCTTCAGTGAATAGTTCTACCATATATTTAAGGAATAAGTAATTTCAGTTTCATATGAAGTCTTCTAGAGATTAATAAAAGAAAATACTTCTCAACTCATTTCATAGAGACAGCAAAAGTTTGATCTCCAAAACAAAAATAATAAAAAAGGAAATTAA
>NW_003852817.1:31023-32833 GCF_000181295.1 Otolemur garnettii | reverse complement strand
GATCTAATGAATTTCACAGATAAACACAAAAAAAATTACAAAAACATAACTTGGCATTTTTATCTATTTATAAATAAAGTAGCAACTTGGAGCAATTTTGTAAAGTTTGGGGCTTTTTTTGGTTTTAATAAACAGTATCTACAATAAACTTTTAACATAGATTGTTGGGACATGGAAAACATTCTTACTGAGATAAAAAAGGAGAAAGTTCTCTACTAACACTTCTTGCAATAAGTATCAGAGATTCTGCCTTGTGCAATAAGGCACCAATAAGAAAAAAAATATCTAAGGATTAGAAAACATAATTTTTATTACTCATGTGGTGCTGCTTTGTACATAGAAAAACTACAGTTTGTAAAACACAATCAGTATATAAAACATATTTTTAGATTAACATATTAGCACAAAATAAAACAAAATTTAAAAGGGACATTTTAATATCACTAAAATTAGAAAAAGTTTATAGTCAACCTAATAAAAATGTATGCAAGGCTTCTTAAAAGAACCATGTGCAATTTTAAGAGACATTTGAGATGAGCTAAACAAATGGGAAAGATGGTCTATGTTCATGGATAGGAATACTCACTATTGTCAATATATCATTTCTTCCTAAATTGATTTAGAGATTCAATAGAACATCTATCCCAGGCCCAATTTTTCTTGGTTGTTTTGTTTTGTTTCTTTCTAATTTGACAATCTGTACCTGAAACTTATGGAAATAAAAAGCCAAGCTGCTATTGTACGAAAACACTATTGTATGAAACTTGTTTTTTCATATCTTACAATTAAAAACCATACAACTGAGAAAGTATAGCATCAGAACAGTAATAAATAAATAACACATGAAACTGAAGAAAGAACCCCTGAAATAGATCTTTGACATATGATTTCTGAAAAATATGGAGAATATTGAGTACAGCCTAGATTTTGAATGAATAGGTCTAGAACAGTTCAATATTAATACCATTAAAAATATGCTTCTCTATTTCACATTGAACCATAAAATCAATTAAGAATAGATAAATGCTTAAATGTCAAAGGAAAAAAAAGTAAAAGTAAATAATTGATATAAAGTTGTGGCTATACTCTTTTAAGAAATGGTGTTTGGTCAAATATGCACACAAACAATGCCATATCTGCTTATTACCTATCTAGTTAGCTAAAAATTAATATCTTTATGAATTAATATATGAATATATATGAAGATATATATGAACATATTCATGTGTGATTACATATTACATACACATATATGGTATACACACTAATATATATGGAATGTATTTATGTACACAGCTCCAATATATGCATACATCTTATATATATGCAAATATCTATGCATATGTATACATACCTATGTTTTATCCATATAGATTGATAATAAACTCAAAAATATTAAAGAAATCAGACTGAGAAATGTTCTTAAATGTCTGCATACTCCAAAAACATCAAAATCTTTAAAGACAAAGATAGACTAAGAATGTTCCAGATTAAAGGGGAACCAAAAAAAATAAATAAATAAAAGACACATAAATGTAACTCAGGACCTTCCATTTGTTGTCAGCTTAGATCAGAAATTCTTTTTTTCTTTTGCAATAAAGATAGCACTGGGGCAATTGGAAAGATTTAGATAAGTCTTAAAGGTTAGATGATAATTATGTATGAATATTGATTTTCTAATTTTGATAATACTCTAAGGAAATGTATTTGCTATTAAAATATGCTCTGAATTTCTTAGGGATAAAGGAGAAACATGTATGCAACATATTTTTAAACAATGCAAAAATAAATCCACATATGTGTATATGAG
>NW_003852817.1:29776-30984 GCF_000181295.1 Otolemur garnettii | reverse complement strand
AAAAATTAAGAAATTATGCTCCTTAAAGTCATATTGTAATATTAACATCAACTTTCAATAATGAGTAGAGCTAAGGGTTATTTTACGTTTCTAATAAATTTTAAATTTAACAGATAAATAAATTTAACAGATAAATAAAGACAAAATATATGATACACAGATAAATAATATTGTACATCTTTATGGGGTACCTGTAGTATTTGATTACATGCATAATGATCAAACAGGGTTTTTAGGATATTTATTGCCCTGAACATTTATCATTTCTATGTTTTCTAGTCCTCCCTTCTCACTAATTTGAAATACATAAAACATTCTTGTTGACTATAGTCATTATGTTGTGTTGTCTAACATTAGAATCTACTCTCTTTAACTGTAGGTGTGTTTCCATTAAACTAACCTCTCTTCATCTCCTCTCCACCAACATCCTCTTCTCAGCCTCTGGTAACTAACATTTACTTTTTACTTCCATAAGATTAACTTTTTTAGTTCCCACATATGAATGAGAACATGCAATATTTGTCTTATCATGCCTGGGTCATTTCACTTAACATAATGACCTCCAAATCCATTTAATTGGAAGAAAAGAATATTACCACACATTCCAAATGAATGGTATTTTGACTCAGCCTGATGATAAAAGAGGAAACCTTGATTTTAGAAACTGACATATCCGGCTTCAAGGTCCCAACATGAAGGGCTGTCATTTGTCTTGTGTCTCAGTTTTCTTATGTCTGAAATGGGGATAAAAATGCACACCTATTTTCAGGATTTAAATATGGTAATTGTGTGACATTTGATAATCACTTGAAGAAAATAACTTCAATTTTTCCCCTCCCTCCTACAAATGCATTCACATTTTCAGACACATGCCTTTTTCATAGTTTTATTGCAAGTAAAAAATATTACTTTTATGAGAATAAATCAAACTAATATTACTAAAATCTAAACATCAAGTATAAGTAGAATTAGATAATCATTTACTTTATGTTTCCTATGAACTGAAAGCAATACACATTTACATGGCTTTAAAAATTGGATTTTTAATTAACAAAAATTAGACCACAGAGTGAGTCCAGAATGCCCACACTTAATACCCACAATTCCATGTCATATGTGTAGACTCATCCTGAAAAGTTCCACTTGTGTGACACTTTATTCTTTGAGGAAATGATGGGTGCAGTTGCTGGTAAAACCATCCTCTCATG
>NW_003852817.1:21834-29653 GCF_000181295.1 Otolemur garnettii | reverse complement strand
TATTTTGTTTTTTTTAATTTTAATCTCTAGATCCTAACATGGTTCCTGGCATATAACAGACTTCACAACTGTCTAGTGAATGAATGAATGAATGGACACATTGATTATAGTTAAAGTTCCATTTTGTAAGCAGTTGAAATGCTTTTGATTACAAGTATCAAAAGAATACCAAGTCAGTTGATATAAACAACAAATAAAAGAGTAATTAGCTCACCCAATAATGACTCCAAAGAACAGGAGCCTGGCTCACATGTGAGTAACATCATATATGTTTTCATGAGTACATAATTGTTCATCAATATCTGAACTTTCTTCTCTGGCCAGTGCTCTTTATAAGAACCAATTAGTTGCAATGGTTTCATAAATAACATTTAGCATGGCAATGCTCTAAATCACAAGAACAATATTCTTTATTTTGTATCTGTTTTTAGAAGAAAAATGATCTTTTACCACAATCCTACAACTAGGCCTTACCTATATCTTATTGGCCAACATTTGGCTACATAATCAGCCCTGCAAAGAGCCATTTCTAGCAAAGAGCAGGGACTTACTACGATAGGTTTGAAGGTCTAAACTAGGTTATGAATTCAGGATAAGTTAATTTACCTTCTTTGAGAGAAGGGGTATATATGGAATGCATGAATAATACTGGAGTTTTGTTAATAAGGATTAAAAGGGAAATGTACTTTAACTTCACTAAAATATATATGTATTACTAAGAAAACAGTTTAGGCTGGGTGTGATGACTCACACTTGCAATCCTACAACTCCTGGGGGCTGAGAGGGTGGATTTCTTGAGATCAGGAGTTCAAAACCAGTCTGAGCAACAGCAAGATCCTAACTCTCCTTAAAAAATTAGAAAGATTAGTCAGGCCTGGTGTTGGGCGCCTGTAGTCCCAGCTACTTAGGAGGCAGAGGCAGAAGGGTTGCATGAACCTTAGACTTTGTAGTTGCTGTGAGCTAGGCAGACGCACACCAAAGCTCTCGAAGTGGGCAACTGAGTCAGAATCTGTCTCAAAAAACAAACAAAAAATAAAGCAGATTAATATTTCTCCAAATATAAAATCTTAGGGAAACATTATTTGTTCAAGTATTCAAATAGTAGATTTCAATGGCAATTTGGATTTCCCAGGTTACAATATCTAGTAGTCAGGACCAGAAAAGATAATACAAGATGAACCTTGCTTAATCACAATAGTTGCTCCTGTTTCCTAAGAAAATGAAATATTTAATGTACCTAAGGCTTCCTTTCCCTGCCACACAAAGAGAGGTTCCTGGTAGTATATCACAACAGTTATCCATGCTTTGCAGATGAGGAAATAGACTAGATAAAATTTTGTTTATTTTGGTCAAGGTTACACATCTAATAATAACAGAGTTAGGTTTTAAAATCAGAACTGTCTGACTGAAAGCCTCAGTTCAGCTACCTCTAAATGAAATAAGTGGATATAGGAAATGTTTTCTGTACAATATGAAGTTATTTTAAAAGAAAATAATACTCAAAAGAATTGCAAATAACAGATATTATTATTTTGACAATTCTCATCTATTCTGTGTTGCTTCGGTGTATAACTTCATGTTCAAAACCCTAAAAAATACAAAATAAACTGTAACTTTCCTTCTTATGTAAAGATGCAGATTGTATTCATTTTAAAGCTAAAGATAATTTCTAGTGTAGTAGATAAATCACTATAAAATGCTGAAGGAAAAATGTGGACAATTATGAGCCAAAGTTCAGCATAATGTCATAGAGTAAATTTAATCTGGCGAGCTTCATGAAAGTATAAAATAGAAATCTAAATTAAGCCCTAAGGCTCAATAGAATTTCTCTCTTTCTCTCTCTCTTTGCATCTCAATTATACTGTGTTTTCCCCTTAACATTCTCTTTAATAATTTACACATTTTCTTCAGACCTTGTGCTTTTTGATCTGTGTGCCCTATCAAAAATTTCTGTAACAAAATATCATAAATTAGTCTTAAGGTTGTTAAAGGTTTTACTTTTCTGTATCTAGATAATCTGGCCAAAGGTTTATCGATTTTATTAATTTTTTTGAAAAACTAACTTTTTTCCATTAATTTTCTAAATGATCCTTTTTTTGACTTTTTTTTATTCAGTTATTTGTACATAGATCATACATACATTTATCCCATTATGGGATTCAATGTGTTGATTATTTGTACAAATTGGAGTGCTTACATCCTACTAAACAACATAGCCTCACCACTTTTACCCAACGATAGGATTAAGACACTTGTGTTCTACACCTGATAGATCCAACTTGTACTTGCAATATGCTCCATAGGTGTGGTCCCCCTACCTTCCTCTATCGTCCCACCCCCCTCCCTTCCCCTCACTCTCCCCTTCCCTTCTTCATCCTGGGCTATAGTTATGTTTCATTTTTCACATGCATGTGTGAGTGATTGTAAATTGGTTTCACAGTAGTACTGAGTACATTGGATAATTTTTTTTTCCATTCTTGAGATACTTTACTAAGACGAATATATGTATACCATGGAATAATATGCAGCATTAAAAAAAATGAGGACTTTACCTCTTTTGTGTTTACATGGATGGAGCTGGTAAATGATTCTTTTGTTTTCAATTTCATTAATCTCTGATTTAATTTTGGCTATTTCTTTTCTTCTGCTGGGCTTGGGATTAGATAAAGGGGAAATAACAACAGATGCCACAGAGATACAAGAGATCATCTCTGAATACTAGAAGAAACTAGCCTAGAAATTTGACAATGTGGAAAAAATGGATTAATACCTGGAATCACTCCCACTGCCTTGACTTAATCAAGAAGAAATAGATATCTTGAACAGACGGATTTCAAGAACTGAGATCAAAGAAACAATAAAAAAACTCCCAACAACAACAAAAAAGCCCTCATTCAGATGGCTTCACACCAGAATTCTATCAAACTTTCAAAGAAGATCTTATACCCATACTGCAGAAATTGTTCCAAAAAATTGAGAAGGAAGGACTCTTCCCCAACACGCTCTATGAAGCAAACCTTACCCTGATACCAAAACCAGGAAAAGACCCAACTAAAAAGAACTTCAGACCAATTCCACTAATGAATAAAGATGCACAAACTCTCAATAAATCCTAGCCAATAGATTACAGCTACACATTTAAAAAATCATTTGTCATGATCAAGCATGTTTCATCCCAGAGATGCAAGGCTGGTTTAACATACCCAAGTTCATAAACATAATTCATCATATCAACAGAAGCAAAAACAAAGACCACATGATCCTCGCAAAGATGCAGAAAAAGCATTCAATAAAATTTAGCATCCTTTTCTAATTAGAACACTTTAGAACTTAGACATAGGTGGCACATTTCTTAATCTGATCGAAGTCACCTATGACAAACCCACAGCTAATAAATGGAATAAAACAGAAAGTTTTTCCACTTTGAACTGGAGCCAGACAAGGTTGTCCTCTATTGCCACTGCTATTCAACATAGTGCTGGAAGTTCTGGCCAATACAATCAGGCAAAAAAAGAAAATAAAGGGCATCCAAATGGGGGCAGAGGAGGTCAAACTCTCCCTCTTTGCTGATGATATTATCTTAAAGAGCCTTAAAGACTCAACCACAAGACTCCTGTAAGTGATCAAAAAATATAGCAATGTCTCAGGATATAAAATCAATGCTCACAAATCAGTAGTCTTTGTATATGCCAATAACAGCCAAGATGAGAAGCTAATCAAGTACATAATTCCATTCATGGGAGCTTCAAAAAAAAAGAAAAAAGAAAAAAAGGAATACCTAGGAACATACGTAACAAAGAAGTTGAAGGAACTTTATAAAGAAAGTTATGAAACCCAAAGAAAAGAAATAGCAGAAGATATTAGCAAATGGAAGAACATACCATGCTCATGGCTTGGAAGAATCAACATTGTTAAAATGTCTATATTTCCAAAAGCAATCTATAGATTGAATGCCATCTCCATTAAAATACCATCATCATACTTTCAAGATTTGGAAAAAATAATTCTTTGTTTTGTATGAAACTAGAAGAATCACTGTATAGTCAAGGCAATTCTTAGTAATAAAAACAAAGCTGGAGGTATCACCCTACCAGACTTTCAGCTATACTCCAAGGCCTTAGCGATCAAAACAGCATGGTATTGTCATAAAAATAGATTCCAAATTGTACATGAAATCAGCACATTGTACCTCATAAATGATTTAATGTATATATGATCTATCTCTTTATGATTTAATAAAAAGTTAAGGATGTTGACATTTGAAACTGAATAGAAAACCATGAGATGATACCAGCATCTTACAGCCACCTGATCTTTGATAAACTGAATAAGAATATACACTGAGGAAAAGAATCCCTATTCAATAAATGGTGCCGGGAAAACTGTGTAACCACATATAAAAGACTGAAACTGGACCTGCATCTCTCACCACTTACAAAAATTGATTGAAGAGGGATAAAAGATTTAAATCTAAGACATGAAACAGTAAAAATCTTTGAATAAAGTGGGGGAAAACAACTGAAGATAATGGCCACAGGAAAGACTTTATAAAGAAGACTTCTGTGGCAATTGCAACAACAACAACAAAAAATAAACAAATGAGACTAAATTAAACTGAAAACTTCTGTACAACTAAGGAAACAAAAACCAAAGTAAATAGACAACCTCAAAAATGGGAAAAGATGTTTGTATATTATGAATTGGATAAAAGCCTGATAGCTAGGATCTATAAAGAATTCAAATTAATCAAAAAAGAAAAAAAAGAAAAAGAAAAAGACCAAACAATCCCATTTATTACTGGGCAAGAGAGATGAACAGAACCATCTCTAAAGAAGATAGACAAATGGCTAACAAACATGACAAAAATGCTTATCATCCTTAATCATCAGAGAAATGCAAATTAAAACTACCCTGAGATAACACCTAACCACAGTGAGAATGGTCCATATCACAAAGTCTTATAATTATTATTATTATTGAATGGTAACTATGTACATCACAAAGTCTTAAAGCTGCAGATGCTGGCTTGAATGTGGAGAGAAGGGAACAATTTTACACTGCTATTGGGAATGAAAACTAATGCAACCTTTTGGAAGGAAGTATGGAGAATCCTCAAAGAACTCAAATTAGACCTCCCATTTGATCCTGCAATTGCATTACTAGGCATCTACCCAGAAGAAAAAAAAATCCTTTTATCATAAAGACATTTTATTACAGCTCAATTTATGATTGCAAAAATGTGGAAACAGCCTAAATGCCCACCAACACAGGAATGGATTAACAAACTGTGGTTTATGTACACCATGGAATACTATTCAGCCACTAAAAAGATGGAGAATTTACATCTTCTGTATTAACCTGGATGGAGGTGGAACACATTCTTCTTACCAAAGCATCACAAGAATAAAGAAGCAAGAATCCAATGTACTCTATTCCAAGAGGAAAGCAGTAGATGAGCTGATACAAGGAGGTGATGGGGGAATGAGGGAGTGAGGAGAGGTGAAGAGCAAGGGGTTTAGGGGTCACAGTATAGGGCACACTTCTTGGGGTCAGGTCATAATTATACGAGGGACTTTATCTAACAAATGTAATCAGTGTAACCTAATTCTCTGTACCCTTGATGAATCCTGAACAATAATATTTATGAATAAATAAATAAATTAGTGTTAAGTATAAGTAATATACTGAACAAAGACATTAGCTTTGTCTTTGAACCATACATGAGAGTTCAAAATGTAAAAACTCTTTCAAAATTACTAAGAAGAAATATAACCAAATGGAAATTTGGATAAAGGAATAAGGTAATTCCTAGAAGAGAAAAATTCCAGTGGGGAAATTAACATGTAAGTAAATGCTTAATCTGGAGAATTCCAATGAAAACAATGGATTGTATATCTGTGTACACACACACACACACACACACACACATAGATTAGTATATAAAATGTCTATCAATATTGATTGATTTGTTTGTTTGGACTGATGTAAGGTAACATAAACTTTTTTATAATGCCAGAAGGATAATATTGGTTCTGATAAGTTGAATAAGGGCTGGGTGCAGTGGCTCACCCTGTAATCCTAGAACTCTGGAAGGCTAAGGTGGGTGGATTGCTTAAGCGCAGGAGTTCAAGACCAATCAGAGCAAGAGTGAGACCCCATCTCTAACAAATAGCTGGGTGTTGTGGTGGGCACCTGTAGTCCCCCCTACTCAGGAGGCTGAGGCAAGAGAATCACTTGAGCCCAAGAATTTGAGGTTGCTGTGAGCTATGATGCCATGGCACTCAACCCTAGTGCAACCGAGCGAGACTCTATCTCAAAAAAGAAAAAGAAAAAAAACACAAAAAAACTCTGATATATTGAGTAAGAATTTGATAGTATCTAATAATTTTAACAGATATATTCCTTTTTCTGAGAAGTTCCATTTTTACGCATAACATCATGTTTACTGCAGAATTATTTGGGATAAAGAGCTAAAAATAAAGTGGAAATAGTATAAATATCTTTAAGTAACAAAAAATGGCATTTAGTATGTTGATATTAAGGAAATAAATTTAAAAATATGGTCTTGAGAGTTGGCAGCTAGTTGCTGACAGCTAGGAGTGGACAGGTCAGCAGTATTCCCCACTGATCATAAAGTGTTTTCACAGAACACAAGTACTCTGACATGCACTGTGTAACCATGACCAAACAAGAAAGTGATAAGATCGCCCTGAACTTCACACTGAAAGGTGACAGTACAGATTTTATACAACCAGAAAAATAAAAATGAATCTGCGCATCAATGTTTTTGATTAACTAACACCGCTTCTTGAAAGAAATTCTATAAACTCTAGGAACACAAAAAAACTGTAGCCTCACTTTCAACCTCTCTCTTCCTATGTAAAAAGTAAAACATGGCCAATCATTAGATTGTCCCCTTGTTTTGAAAACATCCATTCAAAAATGGCCATTGCTTTCCTGTACGTTTCTCAAGGACATTCAGCAAAAGACAGGCCAAAGGGCCTTCCGCATTACTATTTTACCTTAATCATGACACTCCTCACACAAGTATTCTTCATTTTTTTCTTCTGTGCCTTCTTGCCCTCAAGACCCTGAGTCCCTAGAGAGAACAAACCATTGTTAGTTTGGCATCTGATGCCCAGGACGAGGTCTGACAAATGCTCAAGGAATTTTTTGCTGAATCAGTAAACAAGAGATTGGATTCATCAGTGCATTAACAACCAAAAAAATAAAACCACTGGGAAAGATGCTGAATTTCATTTTGTATACATCATTTTGCATACAAAGAATATATTATACATTAGTTAAATAACAATGAAAAGTAATCAGTTTTTCTAACATTTCCTTCTATCATATCACGTCTTACCTCTCCATAATTCTACATGATAAAGGAGGAGATAAAATAAAAAATGAAGAGAGATACCTCAGTTTATCAGTTTTCAAACTTGCAGCCTCTGTTTACAACTTTCAAAGCCCAAGTTTGAAAGTTGTGTGCACAGTAGTATATTAATTGTGGGGATTATGAAACCCTGCAGCTTGAAGTGATGAAACAGAGGAGAGTTTTAATTTTAGGGGAACTGTCTCTAGATTTTAATGTTAAATAAAATTTCTTGTATCAACCCTGCACTAATGAAGATCAGAATGTTCTCTTAGTGTGATCAGAGCTACTCCCATTTGATTACCTCTTGGTGAGTTGAGAGGAAAGGAAAACCAAAAGCATTGATTTTTGAAGAAATTTCTCATCTTGCAAACCACATATTACCCAAATAGATTTACTCTTAATCTTTTAATAAACTGAAACAGTTAGTGATTTCTGCAA
>NW_003852817.1:15696-20059 GCF_000181295.1 Otolemur garnettii | reverse complement strand
AAGTGTGTGGGTCTAAAGGAAAGAGACCATGCATAATAAAGAGATTGAAGTCAATTCAATATACATATGTCTGTGAAATAAGTGAATGTTTTGGTAATCAATATACAGGGAATTCTTGGCTGAAGAAACATCAGGTTTGTGCACTGATCCATCAGAAATAGTCCACCTCCACTTTCCCCACCTCCATTCTTCATTCTTTAAATGAAAGCTCTGTTTCATCTTTCAGTTTCCAGCTCAAAACTGATCTTCCCAGAAAGTTAAGCCCTAACTATTCTACCTTAGTAGCATTAGCAAGCACTATGTAGAAAATTTAAAAATACAAAATCTTCCACCAAGAACTCTCTACTTCACTCTTTCACTGCCTGTCAGCCAATAAATTCAAGTTTCCTGAGGGCAGGGAACTAATGTGTTTTGCTCTCCTTTGCATCACCAGTGCTTAGAATATTATCTGACACACAGGGGTGCTTGAAAATATTTATTAAGTGGATGAATGAATCAGCAAATATTGCCCACTGCCATGTCAGTCACTATTGTATTCTACCATCCTGAAGCTTTGCCAACAACTCTATATCCTGTGATGTTAAGGACATCACTCTGCTCAGAAAGTCAGGGCAGGGAGTAGACTTTTCTTCAATTGGCTTCTTTTATTTTCTTTTTACTGACTTGGCCAAGACTCTGGCTTTTCCATTTTTATCCAAGGCTAAGAATATATGTATGTGAGGCCAAGTGATTATACAGGGGTTGGATTTGGTGTTTTTTCCCATTTCTGATGGCTAACACTGGAGAGCTGCCCAAATTCATGGACATCAAAGATTGACAACAAAAACACATTTTGAACAACAACACAAATTGTTTACAGATGTGATTTTCATTAAAATACACACATGCTTCTTTTGAAAATCAATTACCATGATGAAGGCAGAGTTCTATGCTTTATTATATATATATATATATATATGTATATATATGCGTATATATAAAATAATAAATATATATAGTTTTTTAATTGCAGAATATTAGTGGTATTACATAGTTGTTTTTGCACAGATGAGTCAATGCTATAGGTGAGCTCATCCATGAGATAGTATGCATTGCACCCCAGAGGTGTGAATTTACCCATTTCTTCCTCCCCCATTCCCCCTGCTTGATTTTCCTGGAGATTTATTTCCCCTCCTATGTGCTGACTTTGAGCAAAATAAATATAGAAGGAAATGTTAGCTCTGTTTTAAGCATGGGTGGGGAGTAAAATTAAGTTCCATGCTATGAAGGACATTTTGGCTATACTAATTTGCTCGGTTTCATGGGCCTCATTTTGTTCTAATTATCATTAGGGGTATAAAATTAGAGTACATCTCACCATGGATCCAGATTTCTAAGGGTCTAATATAATAAAATATATAATTTAAAATGTGTTTTCAATTACAATAGTTTGAAGGCCCCATGAATACAGTACACTAATGGATTTTTTTTTTAAATAAAAAACTAAAACACAGCTGAAGTCCAGCTCGTATATTCACCACATTCATTTCTGGCCTCTTTATGTAGCTGCAGGTCCAAGAAGTCACGGTTCTGTTGAATTCCATTTCTATTATGCTTCCTAGTACAGTGTTTTGACCACGTCTGATTATATAGCTCAATTGGAGTGAAGGAAATTACCTGATAATTTAGGAAAAAATTCCCTTTGAAAGCCTGCAGGAATCTGCTCTTCAATTTAGAAAGAAATTTACAGGATCGGGTTGTTCATGTGAGTTGTAAGTATTGTTTAGTGTTTTGACCCAGGGTTGCTTGATATATCATTCAACCAAATATGACTTTATGTCTGTCTCTTCTTCTTTCTTTCTGTGATATGAATTCTGATGAGTCAGAATATCTTTCTCTGCCGTCAAATCTTGCATACTTTTCTCTTTGTAGCTGTTATACTAGTAAATATATTCAAGCCCTGACTATAATAAATAAGGTACTCACTATAACTTTGCTTAAAATGAGACACGGGAGCATATTCTATTTTCCGAAGACTGCCTTCTAAATGTATTTTCATTTTTGGAAAACAAAATAAAAAATTACAAATGTGTATGTTAACAACCTGTATTGATTGGAAATGCCCAAAGGTGTTCATGAAACTGAGCTTTCGTGAGATCAATCTTTTTTTCTTTTATGTCCTAAATTTTATCTTCATTGAAAATTGCCTGACTCTGTGGAAGACTGCTGTTGGGTACACATAGAAAGAGGCTAATTAGTACACATTTCTCTATTTTCTAGAATCCAGGCTTTTTCTCTCTCCCTCAGTAGGGATGTGTTACATTTTGCCCTTTAATTGCTGAAAATAATTCTGGTCGTCGTCTCTCTATATAAAATAAACCTTCCACATAATGTCATCACATTTTGTATTTTTGCCATGTCCCAGATCAACCTTATAACATGAATTAATAAGCAGAATGGGTTCACCAACAGCTGAAGTATGCATCCTGTCTAGTGAGAAGATCAAGTAGGTACAGGGACAAAATGAAACATAAAAACTCAATCTCAGTAATGGGTATTGGGCACAGTAGACAGGAAGGAGTTTGGAAAGGAGTCGATTTTTTTTTTTGCAGTTTTTGACTGGGGCTGGGTTTGAACCCACCACCTCTGGCATATGGGGCCGGCACCTTACTCCTTTGAGCCACAGGCACCGCCCTGGAAAGGAGTCGATTGACTTCCCCTGCCTGACTCGGGATTTATGACACAGGACTTTGAAAGCAGCAAAGAGAGAAGAGGCATTTTGCAAGGAGGGCGTGGTATATGTAAAGCCATGGCAGTACAGGAGATGTAATTAGTATAATTAGGGAACTACACTATTTGATACTTAAGAATCTCAGGGCTCATGTGGAAAATGAAAATGTCAATTTTGAGAGCAGGTATCAAAAACGTGAGACATGTCATAAGTTTTCTATATCTTAGCAGTTCATAACCACAACTTAGACCACCCCCAATATTTCTTACGTCAATTTCTTTGCTGTAATAGAACACAAGGCCTGAGATCAGAAGTTCTATATTCCTACCTGCCCTCTGAGTTACTCTGGGCAAGTGGTCCTCTGCTGAGCCTTAATTCTGTCAGCTGATATTGAGGACAATAAAGTATTAATCTCCTAAAATTTTTTGAGAATTGTACATGGGTTGAAAAAATGTTGAAACTTGAAAAGTACTGTTCAAGTGAATGTCTTTCTCTCATATTCATTCCTCAGTTTTTGAAAATTTGAAGGTGTATCATGTATGAGGGACTGGGCTACCGGCAGGCAATTTATCAGTAAGGAAGACACACAGGTAAGTCTCCTGTACAGACTACAAAGAGAAAGTATTTCAGGCAGAGGAAATGGGAAAACCCAAAGATCCCAAAATAGAAATAACATTAGTATAACACACACATATACACACCCTTATAGAAGATGAGAGGGACTGTAGTGTCCCTCCAATGATTGAGACTCTTGGAGGAGGATTGGGACAGTGAAAACTTTACATCCAAGACATAAAATTCCCATAATTTTAGTGATAGGACATGTGAGCCATGAGGCCAGCAGCATTACGTGCCATGGCTTTAGCCTTTGACACCTTCTCACCAAAAAAGAAGAAAAATCCTTTTGCGTTGCTAGGATACCTCAGCATTCTAGAGTTTGCAATGCCTTGGGTTTTTGACTCTTGCCCTTTCATGTCTATTTTCATCTGTCAAGGTTCTCAAATGAGAAGAGTATCAGGAAGCCCTGCAAAGCAAGATGCAGACTGATTCTCTTACTGCTCCTTCCAAGTGTGGATCCTCCCTTCCATCCTTCCAATGGATCACTGAAGTTCTTCAAACTGTCCAATTGGAACAAGAATAGCAAATGCTGGCTAACCCAAGTGCCAGCTCTGACCCTTTGGTGATATGCCTTAAATGCCACGTGAAGAGACATTCTAAGCTAAGTTGAAGAGCTCAGCAGAGAGGGGGAGAGTGAACTGGTCAACAGCTTTCTTGGACTGGGTGAAGAGCAAAATGGTAGGCTTGGGATAGACTTCACTAAAGGAAATCATGATTGGATCACACTTTTCTTTAACATGTACCATTTTCAACATATTTTGTTAAGTACCGTATAACACACACACACACACACACACGCACACACAACTATAGCATTGTTTTCCTTAGTAATAACTCCACATAGACTACCACTGCTAGTCTCTACTTCTTGGATATTATGCAAACAACTTAACATTTCTCAGTCTGTTTCTTTGTTTGTATCATGGAAATAGTAAGAAAGCTTATCTTCTACATTTGTGCAAATTCAATGAAAAAGTTCGTCTAATGAGGGTGGCACCTATGGCTCAGTGGGTAGGGTGCTGGCCCCACATATCA
>NW_003852817.1:13995-15459 GCF_000181295.1 Otolemur garnettii | reverse complement strand
AAAAAAAAAAAAAAATTCCCTCTAATGTATTTACACCAAACCTAACACATGTGTGTTAAGTATTAAGATACCTTTAATAAAAATTAAATGATGGGGATGATATATCTCTAATGCTTCTGAAAAGAACTATTCATGAATTTAACTCTAAGGAGCAGGATCTAGCTTATTCCCAAGTCTGGTCTTTCACAATGGGGTTACTGTATATTGAGGCATGGTTATTTACTCTAAAAATACCATTGAACAGCTCCTCTGCCAACACGAGAAGAAAAGTCCAAGACTTGTATCACTTGTGCCCCCCCCGTTCATGTTTTTTTTCTTTTTTTAATTAAGTCATTTGTACATAGATCATGAATACATTTATGTCACTGTGGGATTCAATGTGTTGATTATTTGTACAAATTGGAGTGCTAACATCCTACTAATTAACATAGCCTTCACCTCACTTACCCAATTACAGTGTTAAGACATTTGTGTTCTACATCTGATAGATCCAACTTGTACTTGCAATATGCTCCATAGGTGTGGTTCCCCTATTAACCCTCCCTCTATCGGCCCACCCTGGTCCCTTCCCCTCCCCCTCCCCTTCCCTCCTTCATCCTGGGCTATAGTTGTGATTCATCTTTCATATGAAAGTGTGAGTGATCATAAATTGGTTTCATAGTAGTACTGAGTACGTTGGATATTTTTTTTCCATTCCTAATCTAAGTCCAACTTCCACCACATCACCTTCATATTTTGTCCATGTGCTACTTTTATCAATTGTAGTAGATGAATCAAGGGATTTAAATCATTCATAGTTAATATTAAAAAAAGAAAAATGTAATAAAATAAAATCTAATTTGCAATTTTTCAGTTTAACTTGGCAGATATATAGGTAAATTTAATCTGAATTGAAAGAATGCTTAGAAAATGGAAAATTTCATTTAATGTGTAAATTGTCAATTATCTAAGTATCGATTCTCATATTTTATTTAGATTTTTTCATTAGTGTCTGGGCCAATGCTGTGCAATGCAATAGTAATACAAAATACATATGCAATTTAAATTATATAGTAGCCACATGAGTAAAAAAATTGAAAAATAATAACATATTGTGTTAAATTGAACATATCCAATATATGATAATTTTCAACATGTAATCATTATGTAAAATATTAATACAATATTTTAAATATTTTATATTCTTTTTGTATTAGGTTTTGAGCACACAGTTTTGTATTTTGCATATACACCACATCTCAATTAAGATGCTAACATTTCATCAGAGCAACTTGATCTGTACTTAGATATTACAACATTTACAGTTGAAAAAGTGAATCTATATAATGTCATGTTCCAAACATGCTTGAAGTTTTCTAGTAATGAAACAAAATACATCAAAATAATGTTCTTTTAGTATTCACACTGTCAAAGCTGGTTCATCATTTTCAGAATAAAAAATGTTCTAGTTTTGTAGTCCATTTC
>NW_003852817.1:12116-13473 GCF_000181295.1 Otolemur garnettii | reverse complement strand
AAAAAAAAAACTTAACCTACTTCCAATACATATTATAGAGTTGAATGAAGCAATTAGGGAAACATCTACTGCTTTTTAAAAATTATAATAAATCTAGAATTTTTAAGAGATATAGTTTTATTCTACTGTCTAGGTTGATCATAGCTCACTGCAACTTTAAACTCCTGGACTCAAGAGATCTTACTGTCTCAGACTCCTGAGTAGCAGAACTACCACACCTTTTTAAACTTTTTGTAGAGAAAGGGTCTCCTTATGTTCCCCTAATTGGTCTTGGACTCCCGGTCTCAACACGTGATCCTCCTACTTTAGTCTCCCCATGTGCTGAGATTATAGGTGTGAGACACTGTGCACAGCTCAATAATTCTAGTTCATAATCTAACGTAAAGCACCATTTGTCATCACAGAAATTTAGAAATAAAAATTTAAATGACATTCTTTTTTAGATGTAATCAATTCAAAAGCATATATGCCATGAGTCGTGTCTTATAATGTATAAATTGACAACATTTCTATGTGAATTTTGGATCACAGCGTACTCAGATATTGAGTAGTATGGGTTATAGCAAAACTAATTTTGAATCAAGAGAAGTTTGACATTGTTAGAAACGTTTTTATTTTTTATAGGTAACTATTCACTTAACTGAGGATCTTTTATTTTATTAAGAAGTTTATAATTTTTTTATCATAACGAAATTTTCAAAACATGGCAAATATTTCTTTTGCTATCTGTCTATTCAAAAAATGATTTTCTCTTTTTGAGTTCAAATCCAATCATTTTTATGGTTGGTCAATATTATAAAGCTCATATCATTTTACAAATTATGATTTTTTTGTTGTATGTTCATTTCTGCTTCTAGGCAACTAAGTTTGTCAATTCTGTTTTGATTATTGAGAAACTGTAATATGGTCCACTCTATTACGTTAAAATTTTCTTTAACATTAAAAACAAATGGAGTTCCCTTTTCATGACAGCACATTGCAGTAGCTATGCAATCTGAAAATTTTAACATAGTTACTTTTACTTTTATTTTTCCTCTTCACTCTGTTATATTACATACATCTTTTACTACATTTCTACTCAATTCTGCATTTTTTTTTTTTTTTTTTTTGCGACAGAATCTCACTTTGTCACCCTTGGTAAAGTGTTGTGATGTCATAGCTCACAGTAACCTCAAACTCCTAGGCTCAAGCAATTCTCTTTGCTCAGTTTTCTAAGTAGCTAGGATGACAAGCTCCCACCATAACACTGGGCTATTTTTACAGACGGGGTCTCGCTCTGGCTCAGGCTGGTCTTGAACTTGTGAGCTCAGGCATCTACCTGCCTTGGCCTCAAAGAGTGCTAGGATTACAGGTGTGA
>NW_003852817.1:9645-11756 GCF_000181295.1 Otolemur garnettii | reverse complement strand
AAAAAAAAAAAAAAAAAGTAAAGATTTTAGTTACCAGTTACATTTGCATTGGTGCCACTATATAATAACTCTTGCACTCTGCTAAAACATTCAAGTAAACAGTTTATGACACATTAGGTATACAAATACAAAAAATCATTTGAATGGAATCAATCTGCTGACAGTGACTAGCTTAGTGATGTATTTTGTGCAATATTCAAATTTCTGCACTTGTTCAAGATGCACCCTGCTGTACAACAGTATCTTACGTGATGCTTCAAATAAAGTGACATACAGAAGCAATGAAACAAAGACACGATCAGTGGAAAAATAAATCACCCTGCTCTCGTTTTTTAATGTAAGTGCAAATAAATTAAAATGAAAACAAAATAAGACATGTGGTTCCTGATGCACAATGCCTCATTTCAAGGGATTTACAGTCATCTCTGGTTCGTAGCCACTTTATTGGGTATTGCACATCAATATCTTATCAGATTTGAATGATAAGGACTTAATAGAATGACTCTGAAAATTACATGTTGTGGAGGTGCACGCCTCTAGCCCCAGGTACTTAGGAGGCTGAGGCAGGAGGATGGCTTCAGCCCAGGAGTTTGAGTTTGCAGTGAGCTATGATGATGCCAGTGCACTTCAGCCCAGGAAACAGAGCAAGACTGTGTCTCCAAAAGGAAAATAAAAATGATTCTAATCACATGGAGTGAAGGAAAATCTCCACTTTACCTTTAGATGAATTTGCCACCCTAAATGTTTTCAAAGTTACAGTGTCAATTAGAATAGCTAGAAGTTAGGAAAGAATATCAGAGGATATAGAGAGCTGGGGGTAAAATCTCCACAAGGCAGCCTCTACAACTTCATTCAGATGTCTACACAAACATGTCATGTCAGAAGTGGTCTCTGTTTACCCTGTTGCCCCTTCTCTTATGTGAATTGGTGTTCTACATACAAGCAATCTATAAAATTTTAATATTAATATATGGTCTTTTTCACCTTTACTTCCATAAGAAATATAAACTCTGAAAAAAGGGAGTTTATGCCCCTTGTTCACAACTGTTTTCCTCACAAGTGGAGGAATATCAGGCATGTATTGGGAGATCAATACATATTCGTGGAATGAAGTTGTAATCTGTCAATAAGGAATCCTGCATCCTTAAAGATTAATGCGTATACACCTGCATGTGTACATACAACTGTTTATGTACGCATGCAAACACACACAGTTATAAATCTATACATTCATTTCTTTATTCATTGGAGTGTCCACTATAAGAAAACATGATGAGATTATAATGTTGAACAAACACAGAGATCCTTTGATTGCAGGGTACATAGAATCTAACTGGGGAAATGCATATTAATCAATGTAACACCCAAAATGATCATTTCTAGCTATGAAGAAAATTGCCATGAAGGAAAGGCACATAGTGCAGTGAAGCCACAGAAGACTTTATCTTCGATGTCAAAGAAGGCTTCCCTCGTAAAATGATACTTGATCTTAAATATGAGGAAGGAAGATGTGTAACTACATAAACAGAGTGGGAACAATATTAACAAAGGCCTTATAACATGAGGTGCTGGGGAGCTGTTGAGGAACTGGGAGGAAGACAGTAGCAAAAGAACAGAAACCAGAAGTGCCTACAAGAACTAGGCTCAGATGAAGTTGCCCCACTGGGAGGTAGGGAGCTATGTCAATGGCACAGGAGCTTTCTTTGGGAGCAGTAAGCATTTCGATCTTTGTCCTAAAAGAAATGGAAAGCTATTGAAAATTTTTAAGCAGTGGGTGTGAGTTTATGAAATATGGGATCAGTATAGATGAGTGGTTCTCAACCTGTGGGTCGCGACCCCTTTGGGGTCGAATGACCCTTTCACGGGGGTTCCCTAAGACCATCCTGCATATCAGATATTTATATTACAATTCATAACAGTAGCAAAATCACAGTTATGAAGTAGCAACAAAAATAATTTCATGGTTGGGGGTCACCACAACATGAGGAACTGTATTAAAGGGCCACGGCATTAGGAAGGTTGAGAACCACTGGAGTAGAGCAATGACAGCACAGATATTTTTGTTTTAAGACGATGTGCATATGAAATTGTATAGAGGCCCTCTGTTTTCC
>NW_003852817.1:4699-5742 GCF_000181295.1 Otolemur garnettii | reverse complement strand
AACATGTTCTCCATTAAGTTATGTTAAACTGGGTTATATTGAAAGGGTTATGCTTAAAAGTGTGTGTTGGGTGGATTATCAGATTACTAGGGAGGAACTACTTACAAGGGGGGTAGTCACAAGATGTTTAAATAGATTAATGAAATCATTGATGTCCAGTGAGCATGTGCAGAGGGAAGTCACTGATGTCCAGTGCGCATGTGCAGAGGGATTGTAATGAATGTTAATGAGGTCATTGCTGTATAGTGCGCATGCACAAGATTGCCTATATAAACCAACAGCAAATAAAGAAGGCTCGCCATTTTGCCTGAGCGAGCAGATGGTCACCTTTATTTAAAACACAATTTCAATAAGAGTGCTTATTCTTCACGACATTGCTTTTCTGTGAGACCCTAAGGGCAACATGTTTACCCCTCCCCTTGTTTCTTTCCACTTTTCTGCCTTTTCTCCTTTTTAGACAGAATTCTCGAGGTTCTTGGCTTCTGCATGGAAAATAGATCAGAGGGGTCAGTTATTCCAGATTCATCGGAATTGCTTCTTCGTAAGACACAGTCTTCTGATCTTCGTACACTCCCCTTCAGATTATAATAATTAAATTATTATATGAATGAATTATGTTTACAGTATTTCTGAATCTTATTCTATGTATACATCAGAAGACTTGTGGTATTTTAATCATGTTTTGTTTGATTTTGTATGTGCCTATTTGGCCTCCATTCATTAGGGGCAGATTGTATCAATTTATTTTCTTACTTTGTGTATTCCTGAATTTCTGGAATTTGTGGCTTTTCTGACTGAGGAAAGGCTTCCCCATGCTCTCCAGGGCTAGCCAATTTTTAGAAATAGCATAGGTCTTTGGAGGGACATATATTTCATATACTTGTGAAACCAACTAATCCTTTGTCTATATTCCCCCACAGTTACCCTCTTTCTTTAACTTAAAAACACCAAACTAATATTTTTCAAGCCATAAATCAGCCTAGGGTCAGGTACCAGAAACTGGGACTATCCCTATATTTGAGAACCTGCTGACAGTATTCAAA
>NW_003852817.1:3434-4528 GCF_000181295.1 Otolemur garnettii | reverse complement strand
GCCAGGACACCTGGCTAGTTTTTCCCACCACTATGCCTGGCTAGTTTTACAACTTTTAATAGAGAGAGGTCTCGCTCTTGCTCTGGCTGGTCTTGAAATCCTGAGCTCAGGCAATCCACCTGCTCAGCCTATCAGAGTGCTCAGATTACAAGTGTGAACCACTGTACCTGGCCCCAGACTGACCAATCCTAAACAGATTTACTCTGTCCTATAACATCTTTCCTGAAAAAAACCCAATACAGGTTCTGGTCTAAGCTTTCACCTCTTACTTCTTCTCTTGACTGAAACTGAATGTTTGCCTTGAAGCCCTGCACAGCATTAGTGGGAAACACAAGCAATACAGATCTTCTTCCAATGCCACTGGCCTTTCTCTGCCACCTATAGCCATCCTTAATGAAGCAAGACCTGGCCACAGCACATGTGGACACAATAAAAAAGGATGTTAGAAACAGAGAGAATCTAGTCCTGCTACTCTCATGCAACTAACAGGATTCAGGTCATATAAAGCCTAGTCCCCCAAAAGCCACTTCAAGACACTCTGAGTTCCAGCCTCATGTATTTGAGGAAGGACATTGCACATTCTTTTTCCCTCACATAAATTCCAGAATGAGAAAGTCAAGCTTATATATCTGACACCCTCATCTCATGGTCACTACTTTTCCTCACTTAGTTGAATCATCCTGTGAAGTATCATAACTTGATAGATCATCTGTTTTCAGGCCATAAATGCCCATACCCCATTCCCTCAATTACAAATGTAATATAATATGCTTCATAATTACAAATGTAATATAATATGCTTCATATAAATATATAAGGATTCTCTAATGCAAATACTCTTTGCCCTAAAGTATGTAATGACCTGAAGTGTGTCCTGTGATGTCCTCTTTTACATACTTGTACAGAGCCTGGAGAATAATTTGGTGAGTATAAAAAAGTCTTCCGCCTAGAAGATACTAAACTAGAAGGACCCTCATCTGCACATCAGAGCTAGAGCTGCAGGGATTTCTGGTAGCTAAACTTCTATTCTGTGCTAATTGCTGTGCCCAGATAGTTGGTTCCACAGTGAAGGTGGTAAAAGGCTGGCCAGAAGG
>NW_003852817.1:0-2298 GCF_000181295.1 Otolemur garnettii | reverse complement strand
TTTTTTTCTCTTAAGTCAATCTGTATGGATTTTCATTGTTTTCCTTTTTCATTCTGGGGAAGGAAAATAAAGTTTTTATGCACATACTAATTGAAATAGGTCTTAATGTTCTCATGCTTTTAGAATTCTAAGAATTTTCATGTCCTAAATTTTAACAGATTGTGTTATAGAAGTTATGATGTACCCTGTGCGTGTTTACATATACATAATTATATGTTTGTACAGCAGCCCTGAAATAACGTCATTTTATTCAAAGTTATTTTGCTATACAGTGGAGTTAAAAAACCCTTTCCTAGCTGGGGCCACTGTCTGTGTGGAGTTTGCCCGTGCTCTGTCTGTCTGTGTGAATTTCCTCCTGGTACCTGCCTTCCTCCCCCAGCCTCAAGTTGTGAATACAAAGTCTGTTGACTTGTCCACATTGCCCTAGTATTTGTGAGTGTGGGTGCGGGTGTGAGTGCGCCCAGTGGTGAGATGGTGTCCTCCCAGCATTGGTTCCTGCCTTGTGCCATGAGCCCCAGGGATAGGCTTCATCCATTACAACCCTGAACTGAAATATATCTTATTTGTTTTTATTGATCTTTCTTAAAGTTTGTATAGTTCACATTGTTTTAATCTTTCATATTAAAAGTGTTTGGGATCTTTTTTAATTTCAGTCTTTTATTAAATCATAACTATATACATTTATGGGATACAATGTGATGACTTGATACACAGTGTAAAATGCTTAAATCACACTGATTTATAGAACCATCACCTCACTTATTTATTTGTTGTGGTAAGACATTTATAATTTATTCTTAGTTGTTTGGAAGTTTGGTGAGTAGAAGTTGTTTGGAAGTTTTGAGTAGAAATATGTTGTAGGAACTTAACGGACATAAACTTTAGCCTAAGGTAAAACTCAGTTCCCTTGTATGTTATTTTTCTTAAAAGAATAGTTTCCAAGAACCAAACCACAATGTTAAATGAAGACTTACTATATTTATGTGTGTATGTATGTGCATATGTGTATGTGTCTACATATGTGTGCATGTGTGTGCACATGTGTGTGTGTGTGTATGTGGCACAGGATCATTAAAAATTGTTTAGTCCTAAATTCTCATTTTACAGCAGAAAAAAAGAGGCCTAATTATGTTAAATCATTAGTTTACAATAGTCATTCTAGTAAGTGGAGCCAGATACTCCTTTTTGCTTTTTTCCACCTACCTTCCACAATCAGCTGAGAGCACTTTTTTGTAAAATCAATAGGAACTCCATTGATGTGTGATATCCACTTCCATGTGTTGAAATGTAATTTAAGAATTCATCATGTGCCTTGCTGAGGTAGAGATTCTCTCACATTCACTTTAGAGTCAATGTAATTTACCATCTGCAAACCATGTCTGCGATGTGAACAGACATGCCCCCCAAGAAAGGCAAAAATTGAGAGGCCACAGTTTTATAGAATGTCATATACATTACACAGAATTGTCCAGTTCGTATATTTTTCAGACTGACTTCTTTAACTTAGCACTTTTGGCTTACAGTATCTCTAAGTCTTTTCCTGGCTTGATAGCTTCTCTTTTACTTTTTCTTTCTTTCTTTCTTTTTTTTTCATGTGTAGCATTTCCATGGCATGGATGTACCACAGTTTGTTTATTCACTCACACACATTGAGGGCATCTTGGGTATTTCCAAGTTTTAGCAATTACGAGTAAACCTTCTATCAACATACACATGCAACTTTCATGTGGACATAAATTTTCAACTCATTTGGGTAAGTGCCAAGGAGCACAACTGCTGGATCTTACTGTAAAAGCACGTTTAATTACATAAGAAACTGCCAACTGCCTTCCAAAGCGGCTGTGCGATTTACATCCCCCTCAACAATGAAGAATAATTCCTGTCATCCCATGTCCTCCCTACAATCTGGCTTTGTCGGTGTTTGGGATTTTGGACATTCTAATAGGTGTACCTCACTGTCATTTTAATGTGAAATAAAATAGGTCTTCCCTGAAGACCTGTGAGGTTGAGCATCTTCAGATATGTACATTTGCCATCTTTTTATCTTCTTCAGTGTGGTAATTGGGTTGTTTCTTACTGTTGATTTTTGGGGGGTTGGGAGGGAGAGTATTTCCCCTGATCATTCAAGGTATAATTCAACTGTTGTTAGACTCTGGTAAAAAGAACAGACGTTTATTAAAGAGGCATTTGAAAATGATTACTTTTCTTTTGCCCTGAGAAGCACAGGGGGATTTTTTCCCATCTTATACACTGAGAACCTAGCAGGGCATCTGTAGGTCAAACTCATGCAAGTGCGGG
>NW_003852816.1:97815-117298 GCF_000181295.1 Otolemur garnettii | reverse complement strand
CGCAGCTCGCCTCAGGAAGGTTGAAGTGCACTCTTCAATCTTCTCTCTTGTCTCTGCTCCAAACCATCAGCTAATTTGCTAAGGTTCTGTCCTTTCAGCCTCCTTCTGGACGGGAGCTTCTGTAAAAAGCTGGCTGCAGTTCGCCATCTTGGCTCCGCCCTCTATTCCATCTTTTTCAATATTTTGGAAAATGTTAAGTAATATAGGTACTAGTTCCTCTTTAAAGTTTTGGTAGAATTCTGACGTGAAACCTTCTGGTCTCAGGCTTTTCTTTTTAGGGAGATTTTGTATAGTTGATACTATTTCAGAACTTGATATAGACCTGTTCATCATTTCCACTTCATTCCGACTAAGTCTTGGAAGGTGGCATGCTTTCAAGTATTCGTCAGTTTCCTTCTGATTTTCATATTTCGAAGAATAAAGTTGCTTGTAATATTCATTAAGGATTGTTTAAATTTCTAAGGGGTCTGTTGTTATTTCATCTTTACGATTTCTGATTGATGAAATTAATGATTTTACTCTTTTTTTCCTGGTTAGGTTAGCCAAATTTTACCGATTTTTTTTATTGAATGATAGCTATGTACATTAATGCAATTATGGGGTACACTGTGGTGTTTTCATACACAATTTGAAATATTTTCATCAAACTGTTGGTTTATCGATTTTATTGACCTTTAAATAAACAACTTTTTGATTTATTGATCTGTTGTATAATCCTTTTGTTTTCAATTTCATTTAATTCTGCTCTAATTTTGGTTATTGCTGGATTTGGGATAGGAATGTTGTTCCTTTTCCAGTTGCTTGAGATGTCCCATAAAGTTGTTAACGTCTTCTTTTTTCATTCCCTTGAGGAAGGCTTGCAGTGTTATAAATTTCCCTGTTAGGACTGCCTTAGCAGTATCCCAGATGTTCTGATAATTTGTGTCTTCATTATTGTTTTGTTCCAAAAATTCGGTAATTTCCTTCTTAATCTCATCTCTTACCCACCTAACATTCAGCATAAGGTTAGTTACCTTCCATGTTTTTGTATGAGTCTGCAGATTCCTGTTGTCACTGAGTTCAACTTTTATTCCATGATGGTCCAAGAAGATGCAAGGAATAATTTCTATTCTTTTAAATTTGCTAAGGTTAGACTTGTGACCTAAGATGTGATTGATTTTGGAGCATGTTCTGTTGGCTGATGAGAAAAATTTGTATTCTGTTTTGTTAGAATGAAATGTTCTGTAGATGTCTATTAAATCCAAATGTTGAATGGTTAAGTTTAAATCTAAAAATTTCTTTGCTAAGCTTCTTGTAGGAGGATCTATCCAACACTGCCAAATGAGTGTTGAAGTCTCCGACTATGCTGCTGCTGAAAGAAATCAAGTTGCTCATGCCTATTCGAGTGCCTCTTAGAAATTGAGGTGCATTTTGGTTGGGTGCATAAATATTAATAATTGAAATCTGATCATATTGAGTATTACCCTTAACAAATATATAGTGACCATCCTTGTCCTTGCTTACCTTTGTTGGTTTAACACTTATTGTATCTACGAATAAAATTGCAACACCTGCTTTTTTCTGCTTTCCATTTTCTGGGAATATAGATGACCATTCTTTCACCCTGAGTTTATATTGTTTTAAGGTAAAATGAGATTCTTATATGGAACAGATATCTGGCCTGAGTTTTTATATCCAGTCAGCCAACCTGTACTGCTTTAGAGGATAATTTAAGCCATTCACATTGATTGAGAATATTGATAAGCCTGGTAAAATTTTGGGTACTGAGTTTTTCAAAAGTCTGGTGAACAACCTTAATCCTTTCACCACTGTGGAAGTTGGAATTTGATGAAAAGTTTCTGAGTGAGTTTACTTTTGTGGTGGAGGATTGCGCTGGTCATTGTATAGGTCTGAGAATTTCCTAGAAAGCTGGTTTAGTTATGGCAAATTTCTTCAACATGTGAATGTTATTAAAGTATTTAATTTTTCCATCATAGATGAAACTCAGTTTCACTGGATACAGGATCCTGAGTTGAAAGTTGTTTTGTTTTAGGAGATTAAAAGTTGATGACCATCCTCTTGTAGCCTGAAAGTTTTCACCAGGGAGATCTGCAAGTTATTTTAATATTCTTCCCCTTGTAGGTTATGATTTTCTTACTTCTGGCTGCTTTTAGAATTTTCTCTTTCATATTAACTTTAGTGAAGTTTGTTATGATGTAGCTGGGATATGTCTTATTCAGCTTAAGTTGTGCTGGGATTCTGAAGCTGTCTGATACCTGAATTTCAGAATCTCTTGGCATATCTGGAAAGTTTTCTTGCATGATTTCATGAAGAAGAGTCTCTGTGTTTTGTGAAGGAACTTCGTCATCTTCAGGGATTCCCATAAGGTGAATATTAGTTTTTTTTTTCAAATTATCCCAGAGCTCTCTGAGAGAATAATCAGTTTTTGCTCACCATTTCTCTTCTTTTTTGAGCACTTGGGTGCATTCAAAAGCTTTATCTTCAATGTCAGAGATCCTTTCTTCTACCTGGTCCATTCTGTTAGCGAGAGATTCTATCATATTTTTCAGATGTTTGAGGGCTGCAAGCTCTTGCCTCAATTTGTCAAAATCTTTGGTCATTTTCTCTTTGAAATCATTGAATTCTAGAGAAAACTTCTGAATAATTTGAAATTATGATTCTCTCCTTTCCTCTATTCTGTTGATTTTATTTGCTATCCAGACTCTGAACTCGATTTCTGACATCTCAGACATTTGTTTATGGATGGGGTCTTTATTTGCGTCTGCCACATCCTTCCTTGCTAGGGGGTTGATCTACTCTGGTTATTCACGTTACCAAAAATTTTCCACTGATTCTGCCCCATGCTGAATTTACATCATTTGGGTTTTCCCCCAGAACTTTGCCAAGGACCTGTACCATGTTATGGCCCTAGAAACTGGGGGTCTATTTGGTGTGGTGGGACAAATTGTCTTTGTCTTGTTTTCACCTGGTCTCTCTTCTACCATAGTAAATCAATTACTCTGGGTTGAAGTCCCAGCTGTGGAGAAATACCAGTGATTAAGTCACCCAACCCCCTGAAGGCCACAATTGTGAAAGGAAAATCATGCCTTCCCACAAGCACACACCCAGGCTACTGCTTTGGATAGTTCTTGGGTTATTAGCCCAGTTCAAGAGATCCAAATCAAGTGTCCCAGTCAACACTGATCTCTAGTGGATGAGTTCAAAAGGTCTCTGGCAACTAGACAGCAGTTGTCTGCTGGAAGCTCAGGTATGACTTGTTTTGGTGCTCTGTGATTTTAGAAGGGCATACCGAGCAAATAAATTAATCTGGGAAGGTTGATGCCTCCTTCTTCACGTTGTGCCTTTGTCATACCCAGTCACTGGTAACACCACAGTGCTGTGACCCAGTTGTCCAATAAGCAAGTGTGGCAGGCCTTTATGTTTGCCAAGTCAAAGTAAAGTCAATGCCTCCTCCACTTGGTTACTGCTCTTTGTCACCAGACAGCAGAGGGAGCTGAAGCCTGTCTGTCTCAGGCACTCAATGGCAGCTGGAGAATGTTCCACCTCAAGTCCGACCTGGAGTAGACCTGGAATTTGTTTCCTTGGGTTCGTGGCTTGCCTCAGTGGGGAAGATGTGCATTTATCTATCTCTTTTCTCAGCTTGGCTCTGCTCCTTCAGCTTCATTGGGTTCTTTCTAGCCATTATTTCTCTCCCTGGACTGGAGGTTTTGTTGAAAACTAGCCACAGTCAGCCCTCTTCCCATGTTCCCCCACATTCTTACTGAATGTGAAAATTGGACTTAGGAAAAATAACCAACCAGAGGATTTATCAAGGTACAGAACACATTGAAACCAAACGAACAAATAAACAGACAAAAATGCTACCAGACACAACAGCACACAGATACACAGACAATGAGAAACAAGTAATTAAGAAGACAAAAAACAAACAAACAAACAAACTCTATTGGTCTGATATATGTACTCTCAGCAACCATAATAAGAAGAGAAGGAGAAGAAGAGAGAAGAAAAAAGGAAAAATAGTATTAATAATAACATAAAGAATAAAAAAAAAACTTAACAAAAATTCCTACAACGAAAGGATGAACAAAGAAAAGAAAAAAAAAAGGGAATCTTTGCTGAACAGTTGAACAAATTCTCCCTGGAACAGTTCCCCTAAAGTTTGGGTTGGCCTGAACCAGCTTCAGGTGCAGGATGACTGCCTGCATGTGGGGTTCAGCTCACGGCTCACTGCACGTGGTCTATAGGAAGTGGTACTATGCAGATGCCATTTTTGTAGTTTCACAATATGTCTGCTTCCTGACTGGCCACCCAGCCTCGGCACCTATATCTCACCTCCAAATTTGGCACAGAAGTCCATGCTTCACCAGATTTTCCATGCAATTCCTAGTTTCCCCTCGAACTAAAAATTGTAGTCTTCCATGAGGAAGGGGCAGAGCACAAAAGTGTTTCCAGCCTCCATGAAGGAGGGACTGGTTGCCGCTGATGCCTGCAGATTCAGCAAGGAGCACAAAATAATTTCCAGCCTCTGCGAGGGAGGGGCTCGTTGCCGCAGATGCCCACAGATTCATCAAGGAGCACAAAAGAGTTTCCAGCCTTCACAAGGGAGTTTCAAACCTCCATCAGCTGGTTGCCACCGATGTCCGTGGATTCAACACGGAGCACAAATGAGTTTTTGGCCTCCGTGAGTGGAGGGGCTGGTTGCCGCTGATGCCCGTGGATTCAGTGTGAACCAAAGAAGAATTTTCAGCTTCCATTGGTGAGGGGCTAGTTGCAGCTGATGTGCGTGGATTCAGTGCAGAGAACAAAAGACTTTTTTCATCTTCATATGGTTGATGCTGCTGCTTGCTGTTTCAGTACGGCTCCACAAAGATTTGTCTAAAATTACAATGTGTGTCTGTTTCCTAAGCATCATTCTTTCCCCTCACTTTTCTGTCCAGCTGCCTAGAACCCTGATGCTCCAAATGGAGTACAAACAGCTCCCATTTCTGGTCTCCAAATTCTGCTTGGGAGTTCATGCCTCACCACACTCTCTGCAAAACACCTACACTCCCCGTGAATTGAGAATAGTAGTCCTTTGTGTGGGGAGGAATTGGTTGCTGTTACCTCAGGACACTGGCGCCACTTCTGCTGTAGTACAGAGTTTTCTCTGGCAGATACTGCAGTTCTGGGTTGAAATTCTAGTCCAGCAATCCACCTCTTTTCTGGACAGCCTGTGTTGGCTGTCTGTGCCAACACTCCATGCAGGGAAAGATCTAGCCCCCTCCCCCACTATCACCGGAAACTGTGAGGAGAGTTGAACCAGAGAGGTATCCCCTCCACCATATTGCTTCACCCCCCATCTTGCTCCACTCCCCCAATTTTAAGTGTTCTGATCATAAAGGGATGCTAGACATTATCAAAAGCTTTTTCTGTATCAATTGAGAGAATCATATGATCTTTGTTTTTTAATTTTTTTATGTACTGAATTATCTTTATAGATTTACGTATATTGAACAAGCCTTGAGACCCTGGGATAAAACCCACTTGGTCATGGTGTATAATTTGTTTGATGTTTTGCTGGATTCTGTTTGTTAAGATCTTATTGAATATTTTCACATCAATATTCATTAGTGATATTGGTCTATAATTTTCTTTTCTTGTTTGGTCTTTTCCTCATATGGGAATCACAGTTATGTTTGCTTCATGGAATGTGTTCAGTAATATTCCTTCTATTTCTACACTTGATCTTACCCAAAAGGCCAAGAAGCGGTACCTTCATTTTCTATATTTTGGAAAAGGTTGAGTAATATAGGTACTATTTCCTCTTTAAAGGTTTGTTAGAATTCTTATGTGGAGCCATCGGGTCCCAGGCTTTTCTTTTTAGGGAGATTTTGTATAGTTTGTGGTGTTTCAGAACTTGACATAGGCCTCTTCAAGATTTCCACTTGATTGTGGCTAAGTCTTAGAAGGTGGTGTGCTTCCAAGTATTGGTGAATTTCCTTCAGATTTTCCTATTTCTGAGAACAAAGTTTCTTGTAATATTCATTAAGAATTTTTTAAATTTCTGTTGTTATTTCATCTGTACTATTTCTGATTGATGAAATTGGATATTTTATTCTTTTTCTGCTGGTTAGGTTAGCCAAAGGTTTATCTATTTTACTGGCCTTTTCCAAAAACCAACTTTTTGATTTATTGATCTGTTGTATAATCCTTTTGTTTTCAATTTCATTTAATTCTGCTCTAATTTTGGTTATTTCTTTTTTTCTGCTGGGATTGGGTTTGGAATATTCTTCCTTTCCAGTTGCTTGAGATGCCCCATTAAATTGTTAACTTCCACTCTTTCCACTCTCTTGAGGTAGGCTTGCTGTGCTATAAATTTCCCTTTTAGGACTGCCTTTGCAGTATCCTAGATGTTCTGATAATTTGTGTCTTCATGATTGTTTCATTCCAGAAATTTGGTAATTTCCTTCTTAATTTCGTCTATGACCCTGCTATAATTCAGCATAAGATTATTTAGCTTCCAAGTTTTTGTATGAATATGCAGATTCCTATCGTTACTGAGTTCAACTATTATTGTATAAAGGTCCAAAAAGATGCAAGGAATAATTTCTATTATTTTACAATTGCTGAGTTTAGACTTGTGCCTAAGATGTGCTCAACTATGGACTATGTTCCATGGGCTGACGAGAAGAATGTGTATTTAGTTTTCTTAGGATGAAATGTTCTATAGATGTCTGTTAAATCCAAATGTTGAATGGTCAAATTTAAATCGAAAATTTCTTCAGTTAGCTTCTTATTGGAGGATCTATCCAACATTGTTAAAGGGGCGTTAAAATTCTCCGACTATTATAGTGCTAGAGGAAATCCAGTTGCTCATGTCCGTTAGGTAAGTTCCCAGATATTTCATCTTCTTTCCAACTACTGTAATTGGAATAGAGTCCTTAACTGTATTTTCAGCTTGAATATTTTTGGTATATTTAAAAACTACTGATTTGTATATATTGATTTTGTATCCTGAGATGCTACTGTATTACTTGATCATTTCTAAGAGTTTTGTAGTTGAGTCCCCTGGGATTTTCCATGTATAAAATCATATCATCTGCAAACAATGTCAGATTGATCTCCTCTGATCCCATTTGGATACCTTTGATCACCTTCTCTTGCCTGATTGCAATGGCTAAGACTTCCATTACTATGTTGAATAGCAGTGGGGACAGTGGGAATCTTTGCCTACTTCCATATCTGAGTGGAAATGTTTTTAATTTTACTCTATTCAATATAATCTTGCCTGTGGGTTTGCTGTATACAGCCTCTATCACTTTAAGAAATGGCCCATCTGAAACTATTTTCGTAACTGTTCTATTATGAAAGGATGCTGGATATTATCAAAAGCTTTTACTAGCTCAGCACCTGTTGCTCAGTGGTTAGGGTGCTGCCCACAAACACCCAGGTTCAAACCACACCCACAACAAAAAAATATCTGGGGGCTGTGGCAGGCAGCTGGAGTCCCAGCTACTTAGAAAGCTGAGGCAACGGAATCACTTATGCCGAAGAGTTTGAGGTTGCTGTGAGCTGTAACGCCATGGCACTCTATCGAGGGTGACATAGTTAGACATTGTCACAAAAAAAAAAAAAAGCCAAACTTTTTCTGCCTCAGTTGAGAAAATCGTATGGTCTTTGTTTTGTATTTTATTTATGTGGTGTATTATACTTATAGATGTATGTATGTTGAACCAACCCACATAACCCTGGAATAAAACCTGGTAACCCTGGAATAAAACCAACTTGATCATTGTGTAATTATTTTCATGTGTTGATGAATTCTGCTTGAGAAGATCTTATTGAATATTTTTGCATTGATATTCATTAATGATATTGGTCTATAATTCTCTTTCGTCATGGGAACCTTTCCTAGTTTGGGGATCAGGGTGAGATTTGCTTCATAAAATGTGTTGGAAAATATTCCTTCTTTTTCTATTTTTTGAAAAGGTCATATAATATAGGTACTAGTTCATCTTTAAAGGTCTGGTAGTTCTGATGTGAAGACATCTGGTCCCGGACTTTTCTTTTCTTTCTTTCTTTTTTTTTTTATTGATTCATATACACAAGATCATGAATGTGTTCATGCATATGTGGGATGCAGTGTTTTGATTTTTTGATACAATCTGACGTGGTTACATCAAACCAATGAACATAGCTTTGGCTTCATTTACTTGATTATTGTGTTAAGACAATTATGTTCCAGACTTGACCGATTTGACTTGTACCCTTGCAATATGCTGCATAAATGTGGACTTTTCTTTTTTGGGAGATTCTGTATAGTGGATGCTATTTCACTACTTGGTATAGGTGTGTTCAAAATTTCTAATTCTTTCTTTTTGAGTGTAGGAAGGTGGAGTCCTTCATGAGATTGGTCCATTACCTTCAGATTTTCATATTTCTGACAGTAGAGTTTTTTGTAGCAATCATTGAGGATTTTTTGAATTTCAGAGGTGTATGCTGTTATTTCTCTTTTATCATTTCTGATTGACTATGTTAGAGACTTTACTTTTTTCTTTCTGGTTAGGTTTGCCAAAGGTTTATCGATTTTATTAATATTTTCCAAAAAACCAACTTTTTGTTTTATTGGTCTTCTGAATGATTCTTTTGTTTTAAATTTCATTTAATTCTGCCATAATTTTGATTATTTATTTTCTTATGCTGTGTTTGGGGTTGGAATATTCTTCCTTTTCCTGTTGCATGAGATGACCCATTAAGTTGTTGGATTTCTCTGTTTCTGTTTGCTTGATAAAGACTTCCGACACTATACATTTCTCCTTTAGGATTGCCTTTGCAGTATCCCACAGGTTTTGATAATTTGTGTCTTTATTGTCATTTTGTTCCAAACATTTGGTGATTTCCTTCCTAATCTCATCTTTCACCCAGTTATAATTCACCCTTGGATTATTCATTTTCCATGACTTTGTTTGTGTATGAAGATTCCTGTTGTTTTTGAGTTCAACTTTATTCCATGGTGGTCCAAGAACAGAGAAGGTATAATTTCTATTCATTTAAGTTTGCTGAGGTTAGACTTGTATCCTAAGATCTGATCAATTTAGGAGGATGATCCATGGGCTGATGAGAAGAATGTGTGTTCAGTTTTATTAGAATAAAACGTTCTATATAAGTTTGGTAAATCCATTTGTTTTATGGTCAGGTTTAAGTCTAATATTTCTTTGATTAGTTTCTTCTTGGAGGATATATCCAAAACAATCAAAGGGGTATTAAAATATCCAACGATTATTGTGCAGAAAGATATCAAGTTTTTCATGTCTGTTAGAGTTTGTTTTATAAATTGAGGTGCAATCTGGTAGGGTACATAAAGGTTAATTATCAAAATCTCTTCATGTTGTGTGTTTCCCTTGGCAAATATGTTGTGACCATCCTCATCTTTCTTTATCTTTGATGGTTCAAAGTTGATTGTATCTGCAAATAAAATTGCAACCCCTGATTTTTTCTGATTTCCATTTTCCTATATTACAGATGTCCACCCCTTCACCCTGAGTCTATTTTTATCCTTTAAGGTAATATGATATTCTTGCATGCAGCAGATATTTGGTCTGACTCTGACTTTATGTATACAGTCAGCCAATATGCAACTCATTAGAGAACTATTTAAACCATTGACATTAATTGAGAGAATTGATAAGCACAGTAGTGTTTTGGGTTTCACGTTTTTCAATTATCCAGTGTATATTTTTAACTGTAGCAGATGTGTTTTGTTCAAAAAATTCTGGGTGAGTCACCTGCCCAGGTCTTTGTTAATGGATCTCATTTTTCCAAATTGTTATATAATACTCACATTGCCATTTGTGGTATTTAAGATAAATATGCCCACTTTAGGTTGCTTCTTAGAAAATCCTTAATTAATGGAGAATTTGGGGAATACCGAGAGAATGCAAATTTAAAAACATTAAGATAGAACTGAAAAAACATTTATTTTTATTAAACTTTGCTTTAGTCCTTAACAAAAAAATTCTTGGTGAGTTTAACTTGGTGTTAGAACATTGTGCATGCATTGTTGAGGATGGGTCTGAGAATATCCTGGAGAGCTGGTTTTGTTATGGCCAATTTCTTCAACATGTGTATGTCAGTAAAGTATTTGATTTCTCCTTAACAAATGAAAGTTGCTTTAGCTGGATACAGGATTCTGGGCTAAATGTTGTTTTGTTTTAGGAGATTGAAGTTCAATAACCATCCTCTCTTGGCTTGAAACGTTTCAGCTGAGAGATCTCCCTTTGTAGGTTATGCTTTTCTTACGTCTGGCTGCTTATAGAATTTTCTTCTTCATTTTAACTTTGGCAAAGTTAATCGCAATATTTCTAGATGTTTCATTTGGATTGAGTCTTTCTGAGGTTCTGAAACTGTCTAGTATTTGAATTTCTGCATCTCTTGCAATGCTTGAGCAATTATCCAAAATCTCTCGGAGTAGAGCATCTGTGCCTTTGGAACCATCCACTTCTCCTTCAGAAATTCCTATAAGACAAATGTTTGATCTTTTGGAGTGATCCTACAACTCTCTCAGGGAATGATCAGTTTTTGCTTTCCATTTCTCTGCTTCTTTGAATGTTTGGGAACATTCAAAAGCTTTGTCTTCAATTTCAGAGATTCTTTCTTCTGCCTGGTCAACTCTATTACTGGGGGATTCTACTGTTTTTCATAGTTCCTGGAATAGTTTTTTCATTTCTTTGAGCTCTTTTTTCATTATGTCCACATCTTTGGTGACTTTGTCTTTTAATTCATTAATTTTTTGAGACAACTTTAGAACTACTTTTTGGATTTCAATTTCTAACTTTCCTTCCAATCTATTCATCTTATTTGCCATCCATATTTTGAGTTGGGCTTCTCACATTTCAGCCATTTTCCTATGCATCTCATCTTCCGTCGTATCTCCTTTGTCATTCCTTGGGAGGTTACTCTGGTTATTCACGTTGCCAGAGTTCTTCCGTTAGTTCTGCCCCTTCTTTATTTTCCACCATTTGTTTCTTAAAACTGATAGGTTGAGATTGAATTGTGGGTCCCAAGTTGTAGAGTTAATCAACCCCTTACCGTAATGCTAGGCTTTGTAATTGTGGTTTATCCCCTACAAACTTATAAAGGCCCCTTTCAGAGTTTTAGCCAGAGACTCTTGGGTTCCTTCTTGGTGAGCTAGTGCCAGCTGGGTCTGTTTTGAAATTAGCCAAACTCTACTGTATCCTAAAAAGTCACAGTATTAGGTTTAAATCTCTGCTGGGGAGAGATACATACAGCTGCATTGCTCCACCCCCACATTGAGTTCTTTTTCCGCCAGAGAACTTCAAAGGTCAACTCCAGAGTGTCTCTGTGGATAGCCCCAGCCATGAGTTCCAATCAAATTGTCTTGAGCAGTACAAACCCTGTTCAACAGAGAGGAATCCAAGGGTCTCCATCTGTGAATAGAAATCCACAGTCAGTTCTGTCTCACAACTCCAAGGGTTTGGCACCTGGTCCCCTCTGGCGAGCTTCCAATTGCCCATCAAAGTCCCAACTAGGCATCGGTGCCCCTGCTCCTGGGCACAAACAAAGCTAGGACTCTGGGACCTGGCCTTGTCCTGCTGGACTCAGTCCACACTGGCTTCAGTGTCTTTGCGACCTGGCTCAGTTGGGTACCAGGACCCCACCCCCTGGGTTCTGCCTACTACCCGAATGCCTCTATTCCAACTGCCCGAATGGCTCAGTTGGAGGCGGGGATAACTTGCCCTTGCTCAGTCCACACTGGCATCCATCTCTGCTCCCCTGCTCATTTTGACCACGCCCCCACCCACCAGGCTCAGTCCACACCTGGTGTACCTCTGTTTGCATTGTCAGTTGGAGCTACAGATCCTCACCCATGCCTTCCGGACTCACTTCACACTGGCATCCCCATCTCTGGTCACCAGCTCAGCCAGGGACCATGACCCTGCCTGCCAGGCTTTGTCCACACCCTGCATGCCTCTGTTCACAGGCTCAGTTGGAGGTGGGACCCTTGTCCCACACACCAAGCTTAGTCCACACTGGGCAATCACTTCCTCACTTGTGGGTATCAACAGAGCTGGGCTTCTGCAATCCCTCCTGCCAGACACAGCCCAAACCAGAGGTCAACACCACCGCTGGCCAGGCAACGTCATAATTAGGGGACTTCTCCTCCCACCACATGTCCCTTTCTTCCCACTCCCTCTTTCTTCCCCACAAGTCACAGATTCAGTGCTGATGTTCAGCAGTGCACATTATGCCCAGATCTCTCAGGAAAAGACAAACATTCTGGGCTCTGCAGGGGGCAGAACTTCAGAGCACCATGCAAGGGGGAAGGGTGGACTGACAGTTTGGAATTGTGGATAAAACGTTTGTTCCGTTTTATGGCGGGAAGGTGGGTGTCTAGGTTCACATGTGGGACCTCCTTGGAGATGGACACCCGGTGTTTTGTGGCTCTCTCCAGAGAGGAAAAATGAGAGGTTTTTTGTTCCCTGCTTGCTTGCATGGAGCCCATGGCAAATCTTCCTCTTGGGGGAAGAATCTCCCAACCTCTAGGCGATAGGCTATGTACCTGTGATTTATTTTCTTGAATGCTCTTCTTTGGAGTCACAGGTGCTCAACTTCTTTCTTGGCTCAACTCCCCACCTTTGGTTTCATAGAGTCTGATTCTGACCAGTTTTTATCCCTGTGGTCAGGAGCCTCTGCCAAGAGTTTTTACTAGTATTTCAGCAAAGTGTCTGATTTCTCCATCAGAAATGAAACTCATTTTATTTAGATACAGGATCCTGGGCTGAAAATTGTTTTGTTTTAGGAGACTGAAGGTCGATAACCATCCTTTTCTGACTTCAACAATTTTGGCTGAAAGATTTGCAATCATTCTAATATTTCTCCTTTTGTAGGGAGATTGCAGGTTTTTTTCCTTCATTTTAATTTTGTTAAAATTAATCACAATGTGTCTAGGGGGTGCTCTGTTTGGATTGAGTTTTTATTTTAATTCAGATAGTTTTCATCTACTATCTGAATTTTTGTATCTCTTGCAATGTTTGGGAAACTCTCCTCTGTAATATCTTGGAGTAGAGCATCTGTGCCTTTAGGACTATTTCCTTATTCTCCAGTTATTTCTGTGAGTCGGATGTTTGATATTTTAGATGTTCTAACTGTTCTCTCAAGGAATGTTCTCCTCTTCATTTAAATTTTTCTGCTGGTTTGAATGCTTGGGATCATTCAAAAGCTTTGTCTTCAATTTCAGAGATCCTTTCTTCTGCCTTCTGAACTCTATTACTGTGGTATTCTACTGTGTTTTCACGTTCTTTGAATAACTTCTTCACTTCCTTGGGCTCTGCTGTATCACATCCTTGGTGACTTTGTCTTTCAATTTTTTTTTTATTAAGTCATTTGTACATAGATCATAAAAACATTTATGCCTTTGTGGGATTCAATGTATTGATTATTTGTACAAATTAGAGTGCTTACATCCTACTAAACAACAGCCTTCACCTCATTTGTCCAATTACAGGATTAAGACATTTGTGCTCTATACCTGATAGATCCAACTTGTACTTGCAATATGCTCCATAGGTGTGGACTCCAACCAACCTTCCCTCTATCGACCCACACCCTCCCTTCCCTTCCCCCTTCCATTCCCTCCTTCATCCTAGGCTATAGTTGTGTTTCATTTTTCATATGCAAGTGTGAGTGATTGTAAATTGGTTTCACAGTAGTCCTGAGTACATTGGATAGATTTTTATCCATTCTGGAGATACTTTACTAAGAAGAATATTTTCCAGCTCCATCCATGTAAACATAAAAGAGGCAAAGTCTTCATTTTTTTTAATGCTGCATAGTATTCCATGGTATACATATACCACATTTTATTCATCCATTCATGGGTCGATGGACACTTGGGCTTCTTCCATGACTTGGCAATTAAGAATTGAGCTGCAATGAACAATCTGGTGAAAATATCTTTATTGCCAAATTATTTTTGGTCCTTTGGATATACACCTAGAAGAGGAATTGCAGGATCAAATGGCAGGTCTATATTTAGATGCCTGAGTGTTCTCCAAACTTCCTTCCAAAAGGAATGTACTAGCTTACGTTCCCACCAGCAGTGCAGAAGTATTCACTTTTCTCCACATGCATGCCAACATCTATAGTTTTGGGATTTTGTGATGTGGTCTAATCTTACTGGAGTTAGATGGTATCTCACAGTAGTTTTGGTTTGCATTTCTCTGATGATTAAAGATGATGTGCATTATTTCATGTGTCTGTAGACCATGCGCCTGTCTTCCTCAGAGAAGCTTCTGTTCATATCTCTTGCCCACAATGAAATGAGATCACTTGTTTTTTTCTTTAGCAATTAGTTTGAGTTCTCTGTGAATTCTGGTTATTAGACCTTTGTCGGAAATATAACTTGCAAAAATTCTCTCCCATTCTGTGTGCTTTCTATTTACTTTACTTAGTGTGATCTTGGCAGTGCAGAAGCTTTTTAATTTGATCAGACCCCAGTAATGTATTTTTGATGTTGCCTCAATTGCCTGGGGTGTCCTCCTCATAAAGTATTCTCCCAGGCTAATTTTTTCCAGCGTTTCCCCTGCACTCTCTCTAAGAATTTTTATTGTTTTACGCCTTCAGTTTAAGTCTTTAACCAGTGAGAGTCAATTTCTGTTAGAGACGAAAGGTGTGGGTCCAGTTTCCGTTTTCTACAGGTCGCCAGCTAATTCACCCAGCACCATTTGTTGAATAGGGAATCTTTTCCCCAATTTATATTTTTAATAGGCTTATCAAAAGTGAAATGATGATAAGTGTCTGAGTTCACCTCTTGGACTTCAATTCTGTTTCACACATCTACCTCTCTATTTTTAAGCCAGTACCATGCTGTTTTGATCACTATTGATTTATAGTAGAGTCTGAAGTCTGGAAGTGTGATTCCTCCCGATTTGTTTTTATTTCTGAGTAATGTCTTGGCTATTTGACTGTTTTACTGTTTCCATATAAAAGGAAGTACTAATTTTTCCAAGTCTTTATAGTATGACAGAGGTGCTTTAATAGAGATCTCATTAAACGTGTAGATTACTTTAGGTAGTATTCACATTTTAAAAGTGTTGATTCTTCCCAGCCATGAGCATGATAAATTTTTCCATTTGTTAACATCTTCAGCTATTTCTTTTCCCAGGAATTCATAGTTCTCTTTATAGAGATCTTTCACGTCCTTAGTTAGATACACTCCCAGATATTTCATCTTCTTTGGCACTACTGTAAAGGGAATAGAGTCCTTGATTTTTTTCCCCCTTAACTATTGTTTGTATATATAAAGGCTACAGATTTGTGAGTGTTAATGTTGTCACCTGAGATGTTGCTGTATTCCTTGATCACTTATAGGAGTTTTGTAGTTGATTCCCTGAGATTTTCCAGATATATAATTTTATCGTCTGTGAAGCGTGACAGTTTGATCTCCTCTGGTCCTATTTGGATCCCCTTGATTGCCTTCTCTTCCCTGATTGTGGTGGCTAAGACTTCCATTACAATGTAAAAAAAGCAGTGGAGACAGTGGGAATCCTTGCCTGGTTCCTGATCTGAGTGGAAATGATTTCAATTTTACTCCATTCAGTGTGGTATTGGCTGTGGTTTTGTTGTAGATGACCTCTATCAGTTTAAGAAATGTTCCTTCTATAACTATTTTCTTAAGCGTTCTGATCAAGAAAGGAGGCTGGATATTGTCAAAAGCTTTGTTTCTGCATCAATTGAGAGAGTCACATGGTCTTTGTTTTTTCATTTGTTTATGTGATATGTCATATTTATAAATTTACGTATACTGACCCATCCTTGGGACCCTGGGATGAAACCCACTTGGTCGTGATGTATAATTTGTTTGATGTGTTGTTGGATTCTGTTTGCTAGAAGCTTATTGGGTATTTTTGCATCAATATTCATTAGAGATATTGGTCTATAATGTCCTTTCTTGTTGGGTCTTTTACTGGTTTGGGTATTGGGGTAATATTTGCATCATAGAATGTGTTGGGAATTATTCCTACTTTTTCTATGTTTTGGAAAAGGTTAAGTAATGTAAGTATTAGCTCCTCTTTAAAGGTTTGGTAGAATTCTCGTGTGAAGCCATCTGGTCCTGGGCTTTTATTTGCAGGGAGATTTCTTATAGCTGATGCTATTTCAGAACTTGGTATAGGCTTGTTCAACATTTCCACTTCTTTCTGGCTAAGTCTAGGAGGGTGGCATGTTTCCAAGTATTGATGTATTTCCTTCAGATTTTAATACTTCTGAGAATAGAGTTTTATGTAATATTCCCTAAGTGTTTGTTGAATTGCTGAGGAGTCTGTTGGTGTTTGGCCTTTATCATTTCTGATTGATGAAATTAAGGATTTTACTCTTCTACTTCTGGTTAGGTTAGCCAAATGTTCATCTATTTTATTGACCCTTTCTAAAGACCAACTCTTTGATTGGTTGACCTGTTGTATGATTCATTTGTTTTCAATTTCATTTAGTTCTGCTCTAATTTTAGTTATTTCTTTTTTTCTGCTGGGTTTAGGATTGGAATGTTCTTCCTTTTCCATTTGCTTGACATGTCCCATTAAGTTGTTGACTTCCTCTCTTTCTGTTCTCTTGAGGAAGGCTTACAACGCTATAAATTTTCCTCTGAAGACTGCCTTTGTGGTATCCCAGAAGTTCTGATAGTTCGTGTCTTCATTATCCTTTTGTTCCCCAAATTTGGTAATTTCCTCTGACTCTCATCTATGATCCAGCTATCATTCAACATGAGGTTATTTAGTTTCCATGTTTTTGTATGCGTATGCAGATTCCTGTTGTTACTGAGTTCAATTTTTATTCCATGATGGCATGAGGAAATACAAGGAATGATTTCTATTCCTTTAACTTTGCTGAGGTTAGACTTGTGACCTAAGATGTGATTAATTTTGAAGGATGATCCATGGGCTGATGAAAAGAATGCGTATTCAGTTTTGTTAGGATGGAATGTTTTGTAGATTTATGTGAGATGCAAATGTTGAATGTTTAGGATTTAGTCTAAAATTTATTTGCTTAGCTTCTTTTGGCAGGTACTATCCAACATTGCCAAAGGGGTGTTAAAATCTCTGACAATTATAGTGCTGGAGGAAATCAAGTTCCTCATGTATGTTAGAGTATCTCTTATAAATTGAGGTGCATTCTGTTTGGGTGCATAAATGTTGACAATTGAAATCTCATCATGTTGAGTGTTGCCCTTAACAAATACAAAATGACCATCCTTATCCTTCCTTATATTGGTTGGTGTAAAGCCTATTGTATCTGTGAATAAAATTGCTCCCAGTGTTCATCTTAATTGGGTACTTTCTGGACATAATCCTTCCCTCTGGAAGGGAGCTTCTGTTGGAGACTGGCTCTAGTCGGCCATATTGCCCCTTCCCTTGTCTTTCAATTCATTAATTTCTTGAGACATCTTTTGAACATCTCTTTGGATTTCTAGTTCCATCTTTCCCTTCATTCTATTCATGTTATTTGCCATTCATATTCTGAATTATATTTCTGACAATTCAGCCTTTTGTCTATGAATGACATCTTCAGTTGTTATCTCCTTTGTCATCCCTTGGGGGAGCTGATCTGCTCTGATTATTCATGTTGCCAGAGTTCTTCTCCTTGTTCTGCTCCATGAGTATTTTCTGCAATTTGGCAATTAAAAATAGTTAGTGTGAAATAGAATTTGGGGCCCCAGGAAGTGGAGTTAGCCAGGTCTTTACCAATGAACTGGGTCTGGTGATTTCTGCCTTTTCTTCTACAAATTTATAAAGTTCCCTTTCAGAGCTGCATCCAGAGACTCTGATGACCTGGTTGGTGAGATAGCACAAGCTGTCTCTGTCTTGATGTCAGCCAGCCCCTAGCGAATCCTAATTAATTATGATATTAGGCTGAAATCTCAGCTGGGGAAGTTGGAATTTGATCAAAACTTTCTGAGTGAGTTGACTTTTGTGCTGGAGGATTGCGCTTGTCATTATGGAGGCTAGGTCTGAGAATATCCTGGAGAGATGGTTTAGTTACGATAAATTTCTTCAACATGTGAATGTCATTAAAGTATTTAATTTCTTCATCATAGATGAAACTCAGTTTAGCTGGATACAGGATCCTAGGTTGAAAGCTATTTTGTTTTAGGAGATTAAAAGTTGATGACCACCCTCCTCTAGCTTGAAAGTTTTTAGCTGAGAGATTTGCAGTCATTCTAATATTCTTCCTCTTGTAGGTTATGGTTTTCTTCTATCTGGCTTCTTTCAGAATTTTCTCCTTCATATTAACTTTAGTGAAGTTAATTATGTTGTGCATGGGGGATGTCTTATTCAGTTTGAGTCATGCTTGTGTTCTGAAACTGTCTGCTATCTGCATTTCACAACCCCTTGGCATGTCTGGAATGTTCTCTTTCATAATCTCATGAAGAAGAGCCTCTGTGCTTTGCGAAGGAACTTCGCCACCTTTGGGGATTCCTATGAGGGGAATATTACCTTTCTTTGAATTATCCCAGAGCTCTTTGAGAGAATGATCTGTTTTTGCTCTTCATTTCTTTTCTTCTTTGAGAGTTTGAGAGCATTCAAATGCTTTGTCTTCAGGGTCAGAAATCCTTTCTTCTGCTTGCTCCATTCTGTTACTGAGGGGTTCTACTGTATTTCTCAGATCTTTGAGGGCTGCAGATTCTTTCTTTTTTTTTTTAGATTTTTATTTTTTATTAAATGATAACTATGTACATTAATGCAATTCTGGGGTACTGTGTGGTGTTTTCACATACAATTTGAAATATTTTCATCAAACTGGCTAACATAGCCTTCATGTCATTTTCTTAGTTATTGTGTTAAGACCTTCATATTCTACTCATAGAAAGATTCACTTGTACCTTTGTAAGATAAACCATAGACGTGATCCCTCCAATCATCCTCCCTCCACCCATACTCCCCTCCCTCCCCGTATTCTTAAGCTGTTATAACTTACAGATTTCATATAAAAGCTATAAATTAGTTTCATAATAGGGATGTGTACATTGGATACTTTTTCTTCCATTCCTGTTATACTTTGTAAGAAGAACACTTTCCAGCTCCATCCATGTGAACATGAAGGACGTAAGGTCTCCATCTTTCTTTATGGCGGCATAGTATTCCATGGTGTACATATACCACAGTTTGTTGATCCATTCGTGGATCGATGGATACTTGGGCTTCTTCCATGACCTGGCAATTATGAATTGGGCTGTAATAAATATTCTGATACAAATATTTTTGTTGTAATGTGATTTTTGGTCTTCTGGGTAAATCCCTAATAAAGGAATTGTAGGATCAAATGGCAGGTCCTTTTTTAGTTCTCCAAGTGTTCTCCAGACGTCTTTCTAAAAGGAACGTATTAGTTTACATTTCCACCAGCAGTGTAGAAGTGTTCCCTTTTCTCCACATCCACGCCAGCATCTCTGGTTTTGGGATTTTGTGATATGGGCTAATCTTACTGGAGT
>NW_003852816.1:71511-93977 GCF_000181295.1 Otolemur garnettii | reverse complement strand
GAATCAGAGATTCTTCTGCGTGTTCCACTCTGTTACGGAGGGATTCCACTGTGTCTTTCAGATCCTTGAGGGCTGCAACCTCTTGTCTCAGTGTTTCAAAATCTTTGATCATTTTATCTTTGAAATTCTTGAGTTCTTGATACATCTTTTGAATGACTTCTTGAGATATCTTTTGGGTAATTTCTTAAGAAATGTTTTGAATAACTTCTTTAGAGATCTTTTGAATCATTTCTTGCACTTCTTCTTCCTTCCTTTCTTCCATTCTGTTAATCTTATTTGCTATCCACGTTCTGAACTCGATTTCTGACATTTCAGCCATTTGCTTGTGGATGGGGTCTCCTATTACGTCTGCCCCATTTTTCCTTGGGGGAGTTGATCTATTCTGGTTACTTGAGTTGTCAGAGTTTTTCCACTGATTCCGTCCCATTCTGAGTTCACCTTGTTTGGAGGCCTTATCAGAACTGTTCATTTGGTGGCCTCTTCTGGTTGCCCAGAGTTAGAGAGGCAGAGCGTGTCTGTTGTCTACTCCCAGTTCTCGGGTGCTGGGGCAACTGGGGTGCAGTGACACGGCAGCAGCTGCGCGGGAGTGTGCTTGGCTGGATTAGACCTCGTTCAGCCTACTGGGGCCACCAGTGGACAGGAGACTGGCAGTAGCCGGATCAGTCCTAGTTCAGCACCCTGGAGCATTCAGCGTGTGGGGGAATGGCAGCAGTAGTGTAGGGTATGCAAGTGATCAGATCAGTCTTATTTCGGCCCCACCAGAGTAGCTGGGGGCAGTGGTGGACTCCTTCACCGTGGCCTGTTGGACGTGTGTGGCACTAACAAGCCAATCTATTCCCTCCCAGCCTGGGAGCCGGAGTGGGGAACTCCTCCACCTCCATCTGTGGGACACATGTGGCTCTAATAAACAGTTCTTGGCCCATCCAGAGTGCTAGACTCCTCCACCGCCTCCTGCAGGGCGCACGTGGCTCTAGCAAGCAATTCTGGGCCCACCCAGCACAGGTGCCTGGAGCAAGGAACTCCTCTGCTGGCCCCCGTGGAGTGTGCATGTCTCTAGAAGGCTGTTTGGGTTCTGCCTGGAATGGAGGACTCCTCCGCCACTGCCTGTAGGACTTCTGTGGCACTAGCATGCAGTTCTGGGCCCACCCAGAGCCCTGGAGTGGAGATCTCCTTGGCTGCCTGTGGGGTGCACAGCTGTAGCAAGCAGTTTTGGGTCCTCCCAGAGTGGGGGGCCCCTCTGCCCCTGCCCGCGGGGTGTGCGAGGCTCTAGCAAGTAGTTCTGTGCCTGCCCAGAGCAGGGGAAATCCTCTGTGGCCACCCATGGCCTGCAGGAGGCGTGCTAGTAAGCAGTTCTATGCCCACCCAGAGCCTTGGAGCAGGGATCTACTCTGCCGTCCATGGGGTGTGCAGCTCTAGCAAGCAGTTCTGGGCCCTCCCAGGGTTGGGGACTGGTCCGCTGCCACCTGTGGGGATGTGCGGGTCTCTAGCAAGTGATTCTGTGCCTGCACAGAGCAGTGGGAAGTCCTTTGCTGCCACCTGCCACCAGCAGGAAGTGTGCAGCTTTTGCAAGTAGTTTTGCACCTGCCCAGAGCCCTGGAGCAGGGATCTACTCTGCTGCCCGTGGAGCACACGGCTCTAGCAAGTAGTTCTGGGTCCTCCCAGAGTGGGGGACTCATCCGCAGCCACCTGCGGGGGTGCGCTAGGTTCTAGCAAGTACTTCTGTGGCTTCCTGGAGCAGGAGAACTCCACTCCGGCCACCCGCCGCCCGCGGGAGGCTTGCGGCTCTAGCGACCAGTTCTGGACCTGTTCCGAGCCCTGGGGTGGGGTTCTTCTCTGCTGCCCATGGGGTGCGTGGCTCTAGCAAGCAGTTCTAGGACCTCCCAAAGTGGGGGGACTCGTCCTCTGCCACTGGCAGGGGTGCGCTAAGCTTTAGCAAGTACTTCCGCGGCTGCCCGGAGCAGGGGAACTCCACTCCGGCCACCCGCCGCCTGCGGGAAGCTTGCACCTCTAGCAACCAGTTCTGGACCTGCCCAGAGCCCTGGGGCGGGGGAGACATCTTTTGAATCATTTCTTGAGATACCTTTTGAATCATTTCTTGAAATTCTAGTTTCCTCCTTTCTTCCACTCTGTTAATCTTATTTACTATCCAAATTCTGAACTCGATTTCTGACATCTCAGCCACCTGTTTACAGATGGGGTCTTCAATTGCATCTGCACAATTTTTCCTTGGGGCAGTTGATCTACTCTCGTTACTGAAGTTGCCAGAGTTTTTCCACTTATTTCACCCCATGCTGAGTTTACCCTGTTTGTAGACCTTATCAGAACCATTCAGTCAGTGGCTTCTTCTGGTTACCCTGAGAGTCAGGGCATGTCTGTCTTCTCCCAGTTCTCTGGCGCTGGGGCAACTGGGGCACAGCGAACATCAGCAGCTGCGTGGGAGTCTGTGTAACTGGATCAGACCTCATTCTATCTGCAGGGTGACCAGGGTGCAGGAGACCGGCAGGGGCTGGATCAGTCCTAGCTTTGCCCCACCAGGGCGACCTGGGTGCAGGGGAATGGCAACAGCTGGATCAGTCCTAGTTCGGCTCCACTGGGGTGACTGGGGGCAAGGGGAATGGCAGCAGCCAGAAAAGTCCTTGATCAGCCCCCCTGGGGCACCTGGGGGGCAGGGGAACAGCAGCAAGTGTGCCAGGAATGTGCTGCAGCCGAGTCAGTCCTAGTTCGGCCAGCCAAGGCAACCGGGGAACAGAAGAACTGCAGCAGCTAGATCAGTCCTAGTCCAGCCCCACCAGAGCAACCAGGGGGCGGGGAATGGCAGCGGTGGCTCAGGGCACATGCATAACCAGATCAGTTCTAGTTAGCCCTGCCAGGGCTACCGGAGGGCAACTTGGGGGCAAAAACTGCAAAAAAAAAAAAAATACAGTAATGTCTCAGCATATAAAATTAAGGTCCACAAGTCCATAGCCTTTGTATACAGCAATAACAGCCTGAATGAGAAGCTAATTAAAGGCACAATCCCCTTCCACAGTAGCTTCAATGAAAATTAAATACCTAGGAATAGATATAACAAAAGAATTCAAGGACCTCTGTAAAGAAAATTACAAAACGTTAAGAAAAGAAATAGAAGAAGGAGTTAACAAATGCTCAGAGCTGAGAATAGTCAACACTGTGAAAAGGTCTATACTTCCCAAAGCATTCTACAGATTCAATGCCATCCCAATTAATCTACCAACATCATACTTTCAAGATTTAGCTTGAATATAATTCTTTGTTTTGTATGAAACCAGAAAAAAATCCATATAGCTAAGGCAATTCATATCAATAAAAACAAAGCCAGGAGCATCATCTTAGTAGACTTTAGGCTGTACTACAAGGCCATACTTGTTAAAACAGCATGGTACTGGCACCAAAATAGAGACATAGACATCTGTTACTAATTAGAAAATCATGAGATGTCACAAACATCTTATAGCAACCTAATCTTTGAGAAACGAAACAAGAACATACACTGGGGGAAAGAATTGCTATTTCAGGCATCCTCAAACTATGGCCCACAGGCCATGTGCAGCCCACCTAGGACATTTATCTGGCCTGCCGGGTGTTTTTGCCACTGCTGCCTGTCCTGCTTAGCAGTCAACTCATCCTGAGGCCTGCAGTCCGGCCCTCCAACGGTCTGAGAGACAGTGAACTGGCCCCCTATTTAAAAAGTTTGAGGATCCCTGCCCTATTCAATAAATGGCACTGAGAGAACTGGATATCCAGATGTAAAAGACTAAAACTAGATGCATACTTTTCTCCACTCATGAAAATTGATTCAAGATGGAGAAAAGATCTAAGTCTAAGGCATGAAACAATAGAAATCCTCAAAAAAATTGTGTGCAATACACTTGTAGATATTTAGTGTAGAAAAAAACTTTATGAAGGTGACTTCTGTGGCAATTGCAACAACAACAAAAATAAACAAATGAGACTTAATTAAACTGAACAGCTTCTGTATAGCTGAGACAACAACCAAAGCAAATAGACAACATAAACAATGAGAAAGTATATTTGCATGTTATGAATCAGACAAAAGCTTGATAATTTGGATGTATTGAGAACTCAAATTAGTCAACATAAAAAGAGCCAACAATTGCTTATATCACTGAGCAAGATAAATGAATAGTACCTTCTCTAAGGATGTCAGATAACGGCTAACAAATATATGAAAAAATACTCATTGTCCCTAATTATCAGATAAATGTAAGCCAAAACCACCCTGAGATATCATCTAACCCCTGTGAAAATGTTCCACATTACAAAATCTCAAAACTGCAGGTGCTGGTGTGGATGTGGAGAGAAAGGAAGACTTCTATATTGCTGGTGGGACTGAAAAGTAATACAACCTTTTTTGAAGGAAGTATGGAGAATCCTCTAGGAACTCAAACTTGACATCCCATTTGATCCTGCAACCCCATTACTGGGCATCTACTCAGAGGGAGAAAAATTTATTTTATCATAAGGACATTTGCAGTAGACTTTTTATAACACTCAATTTACAATTGCCAAAATGTGGAAAAAGCCTAAATGTCCACCAATCCAGGTATGCATTACCAAGCTGTGGTATATGTATACCATGGAATGCTATTCAGCTGTTAAAAAAGAAGGAGACTGTACATCTTTTATATTAACCTGGAGGGAAGTGGAACACATTATTCTTAATGAAGCATCACAAGATAGGAGAAGCAAGAATCCCATATACTCAATTCTGATATGAGGACAATTGATGACCTAGTACACAGTAAAGGGTGTGGGAAGTGGGAGCAGGGAGAGTGAAGGTTGGAGGCTGGTGGGGGGCCACAGGGTTTGACACACTTCTTGGGCTTAGGACACAATTGTAAGAGGGACTTTACCTAACAAACACATGCAGCGTAACCTGGTTCTTTGTACTCTTAATGAATCACTAACTATAAAATAATTCTACTATGATGATTGGTTTGATGTAACCACATCAGATTGTATTAAAAAATCAGCACACTGTACCCCACATGTGCATGAATGTATTCATGATCTATGTGTATTTGACTTAATAAAATTTTAAAAAATAATTCTAAACAAAGAGTTTCTGATATTATTCAATTATGATCTTTTGTATCTCTGTGATATCTGTTGTTCTTTCCTCTTTTTTGTTTCCAAATAGGTTATTAGAGATCTTAATTTTCTATTTTTCGTTCATCTAGCCAAACATTTATCAACTTTTTGTTTTGTTAATATTTTCAGTGGGTCCTTAGTTCTCAATTTTATTTAATTTTGATTTAATTTTGGTTATTTATTTTATTCTACTATCTTTGGGATTAGATTACTCTTCCTTTTTCAGTTCTTTAAATTAGTTAAGATGATCAATTAGATATTGATGTGTTCTCTTTCAAATTTCTGTATGTGGACATTTAGTGCAATAAATTTCTGTCTTAGAACAGCTATTGCAGTATCCTATATATTTTGGTAGCTTGTGGCTTCATTGTCATTTTGTTTAAGTAAGTTATTGATTTCCTTCTTTATCTCCTCCTTGATCCAGCTATCATTCAGCAAAAGTTGTTTAGTTTCCATTAATTCATGTGAGAATGTGTGTTTTCATTAGAATTGAGTTCCACTTTTATTCCATTGTGGTTTCTAAAGATACAGAGCATAATTTCCATTCTTTAAAATTTGTTGAAGTTTGATTTGTGTCCTAGGAATGTGATCAACCTTGGAGAATAATCCATGAGCTGATAAGAGGAATTCAGTAATATTGGGCTGAAAAGTTCTCTATTCATCTGTTAAGACCATTTGTTCTAGAACTACATTTTGGCATTTTTTTTTTCTTCAGCTAGGACTATCTGTCGCGGTCTGTCCATAGGGTGTGGAAGTCACTTAAAATTATGGTATTATCAGTTACCATATTGTGCAAAAGGAAGAAGGGTTGTTTTATAAATTTGTGTGGATCAATGTTTAGTGCATAAATGTTTACTTATTTTGTGAATTGTTTATTTTTTACTAAATCATAATGAGGTAGATCATGTATACATTAACACATTTATGGGGTACATTGTACTGATTTCATATACAAGTTGGAATGCTTACATCATACTGGTTAATATATCCCTCACCTCATTTACTTAATTATCGTGTTAAGACATTTATACTCTATACTTAATAGATTCAACATGTACCCTTGCAGTATGTACCATAGTTGTGATCCCACCAATCCCCCTCCCTCCACCTGACATTCACCCCTCCCCTCCCATCCTCTCTAACTCCTTCATCCTGGGCCATAGTTGTGATCTATTGTTCATATGAAAATGTGAGTGATTGTGAATTGGTTTCATAATGGTACTGTGTACATTGAACACATTTCCTCCATTCTTTAGATACATTATTGATACGTTCCAACTCCATCCATATAAACATAAAAGAGGTAACGTCTACATATTTTTTCAGGCTGCATAATATTCCATGGTATACATATACCACAATTTATGAATCCATTCATGGGTTGATGGGCACTTGGGCTGCTTCCATGACTAGGTTATTATAAATTGAGGTGAAATGAACAATCTGGTGCAAATATCTTTGTCATAAAGTGATTTTTGGTCTCTTGGATAAACTCCTAGCACAGAAATTGCAGAATAGAATGGCAGATTTACTTTTTGATCCCTAAGTATTCTCCATAAACTATTTTCAAAGGGGCATATTGTTTGATTTCCCACCAGCTGTGCAAAAGTGTTCCCTTTTATCCATGCTATCAGACTTCAATCTATACTATAAATCTATACTGATCAAAACAGCATGATACTGGCACAAAAATAGAGAGGCACATGTATGGAACAGAATTGAGAACCAAGACATGAAACCAGACACTTATCATCATTTGATTTTTGATAAGCCTATCAAAAGTATAAATTGGGGAAAGAATCCCTATTTAAGAAATGGTGCTGAGTGGATTGGCTGGTGACTTGTACAACTGAATCTGGCCACACCTTTCACCTCTAACAAAAATTGACTCTCACTGGATAAAAGATTTAAACTTAAGACACAAAAATTATAAAAATTCTTAGATAGAGTGTAGGGGAAATGTTTGAAGAAATTGGTCTGGGAGAATACTTTATGAGGAGGACCCCCCCCCAGGCAATTGAAGCAACACCACAAATACATTACTGGGATCTGATCAAACTAAAAATCTTCTGCACAGCTGAGAACACAGTAAGTAGAGCAAGCAGACAGCCCTCAGAATGGGAGAAGATATTTGCAGGTTATGTTTTGGACAAAGGTTTGATAACCAGAATCCACAGACAACTCAAACTTATTAATAGGAAAAGAACAAGTAATCCCATTTCATTGTGGGCAAGAGACTTGAACAGACACTTCTGTGAAGAATACAGGTGCATGGTTTACAGACACATGAAAAAATGCTCATCACCTTTATTCATCAGAGAAATGCAAATCAAAACCACTTTAAGATATAATCTAACTCCAGTAAGATTAACTCACATAACTAAATCCCCAAACTACAGATATTGGCATGGATGAGGAGAAAAGGGAACACCTGCACTGCTGGTGGGAATGCAAGCTAATATGTTTCTCTTAGAAAGAAATTTGGAGAACATTCAGGGACCTAAAAATAGACCTGCTATACCTCTACTAGGGGTATATCCAAAAGACCAAAAATCATTTTATATGAAAGTTATTTGCACCAGATTATTCGTTTCAGCTCAATTCATAATAGCCACATCATGGTAAAAGTCCAAGTGCCCATTGACCCATGAATGCATTCATAAATTGTAGTATATGTATACCATTGAATATTATGCAACCTTAAAAAGGATGAAGACTTTACCTCTTTTCTGTTTACATAGATAGAGCTGGAACATATTCTTCTTAGTAAAGTTTCTGAAGAATGGAGGAAAAAGTATCCAATGTACTCAATACTTTTATGAAACAAATTTATATTTATTCACACCTTCTTATGATCACAAGTATAGTGCAGAGAAATGGAGGGGAAGGGAGGGGAGGAGGAGGTTTGATAGAGGGAGGGTAAAGTGCAGGACCACACTTACGGAGCATATTACAAGGGTACAAGTCAAATCTATCAAGTATAGAACATAAATGTCTTAACATAATAATCAAGCAAATGAAGTGAACACTATATTAATTAGCTTGATGTGAGCATTCCAAATTGTATAAAAAAGAACACATTGTACCACACAAATGCATATATGCATTCATGATCTATGTGTATATGACTTAATTAAAGATTAAAAAAAAAAGGTTGTAGGTGGAAACTCACTCTCTTCTTGCTTACAAAGATTCCACTGAACAGTTCATTGTCACCCTTATGACGTTGGCCTTGTGGGTGAGCTGCTACTTATTCCTGGCTGCTTGCAAAACTTTCTTTTTCATTTTGACTGGCCATGTTAGTTACAATATGTCTTGGAGATGTTTCTTTGAGTTGAGTTGTCCAGAAGTTCGATAGTCATCTATTATTTATATTTCTGGATCTCTGGCAGTGCTTGGTCAATTTTCCTCTAAAATGTCTTCAAATAGAGCTTCTATTGTTTTTGGACTCTCTTCTCCTTCCAGGATACTTATTATTCATATATTCTTATACTTACTGTAGTCCCATTATCTCTCTAAGTAAGTGTTCTTTTGTTCTCTTCTTTTCTGCCTCTTTAAATGACTGTGTTAGCTGAAAAGTGTTATATTTTAATTCTGAGATTCTTCCTTCTCCATGGTCTAATCTCTTGCTGAAATTCTGTACTGTGTTTAGAAATTTCCTGAATGCATCTTTCAGTTCTTTAAGCTATTTTATATCCTTCCTAATTGTGTCTGGATCCTTAGTGACTTTGTCTGTAGTTTTATTGATTTCTTGAGATAATTTTTGGACTTCTTTCCCTGCTTTCTCTTCAATTTCATTCATCTTATTTGCCATCCAAATTCTTAATTCTATTTCTGGCATTTTCTTTTCTTTTATTTTTTTTATTGAATGGTAGCTGTGTACACTAATGCAATCATGGGGTACAGTGTGGTGTCAATTTGAAATATTTTCATCAAACTGTTTAAAATAGCCTTTATGTCATTTTTCTAGTTATTGTGTTAAGACATTTATATTCTACTTTCAGAAAGATTCACTTGTACCCTTGTAAGATAAACCACAGAGGTGATCCCTCTAATCAGCCTCCCTCTGCCCATCCACCTCCCCTCCCCTCCCTTCCCGTCCCTCCTACCCATATTCTTAGGCTATAATTAGGTTATATCTTTCATATGAAAGCTATAAATTAGTTTCATAATAGGGCTGTGTACATTGGATACTTTTTCTTCCGTTCTTGTGATACTTTGTTAAGAAGAACATTTTCCAGCTCCATCCATGTAAACATAAAGGAGGTAAAGTCTCTATCTTTCTTTATGGCTGCATAGTGTTCCATGGTGTACATATACCACAGTTTATTGATCTATTCGTGGATTGATGGGCACTTGGGCTTCTTCCAGGACCTGGCAATTATAATTGGAATGCAATAAACATTCTGATACAAATATCTTTGTTGTAATGTGATTTTTGGTCTTCTGGATATATACTTAATAAAGGAATTGCAGGATCAAATGGCAGGTCAATTTTTAGTTCTCTAAGTGTTCTCCAGATGTCTTTCCAAAAGGAACGTATTAGTTTGCATTCCCATTAGCAGTGTAGGAATGTTCCTTTTCTCCACATTCTGTTATTTTCATAATTTCTGTATGCATGGAATTTTCTACTGCATCTCCATTGTACTCCCTTGGGAGATTAATCTGCTCTGAATTTTCATGTTGCCAGGGTTATTTTGCTGACTCATCCCTATGAGTTGTTTCTGTGTACTTTTAAAAATTTCTACGATAAAATGATAGAGTATCCCTGAACTTTAGTTGAGATATATTGTAGTTGGACTTATTTAGCCACTCTGAGGAGGCAGTTAGGTCCTGAGGCACAGAATCTGGGCCAACCAAGTGGCAGAATCATCTGCCATCTTCAGTACTGTTCATTAGGTCCTAAGTCCTTTTGGATGCCCAGTCAAGTGGGTTGTTGCCAGGAACAGCAGTCCCAAAATACAGAGAGCGCAATGCCATTCTAGGCCTTGTCAAAGTGAAGCAACATCTTCTTGTTCCACCAGCTTCTCAGCAGGTTTTGGGGCTGCTGGGTTTCTATATCCAATGGAGTGACAGAAATTTCATAATCCTGGAATAAGTGGAGCACTTTGTGCCTGTTCTAGGTATTCTTGAAGCAAAATGGTAGCCTACTGTTCTGCTATCCACTCATTAGATTTTGAGGGGTATTTGGATGCCAAATCTAAAGGGTTGATGTAAGTTTCAGAGGCCCCAGTATGTAGAGCTCACCACACCCCTTCACACACCTGCCAAAGTGAAGCAGGAGATTTCTGCTCTATTGGCCTGATAAACATTGTTCTGGAGTCACTTGGATATTACCACTGGCAGGCCGACACCAGTTTCAAGGTCTCCTGGATGCAGAGTTTACCACACCCCTTCCAGGGTCTGCCAAAGTGAAGTGGAAATTTGCTATTTTTCTGGCCCACTCATCAGTATTTTAGGGCTCCGTGGATACTAAAACTGGCATGCTGATGTCAGTTTGAAAAGACCTAGGTAGTCGAGGTCACCACACCCCTTCCAGAACCTGATGGAACAAAGCAGCCACTTGCTGCGGCACTGGCCCATTTAGCAGGGTTTTGGGGCTCCTTGGATACTAAATCTGGCAAATTGATATCAATTTCATAGGCCTAGGAAAATGGAGTTTACCACTCCACTTCAGGCTCTGTTTACATGAGCTGCCACTTTCTTCTGTAGCCCTTTGGGCTTACAGCCTGCCAAAGCTTTCTTTCAGGGCTACAGAGTAGGGGCCTGTGAGGCTTGGTCTATTTTCCATTAAGCTAGTAGTTGTGGGGCTGAGAGCAGGGCTTCCATGAGAAGCCAGTAGGCCAGTGGCAGTGTGCAAAGAGCAGGCGGAACTGTTTGAGAGCATAGGTGAGAACCAGCCTGATGGAAGGCAGGTGCCCCTCAAGCACCAGCACACCAGTGACAGATTTAAAAAGCTACAGTTTATTCTGCAGTCAGGGGAAGGGTGCTCCCAGCTCACAGTCTGCTTATTTTGCCAATTGGAGCCACACAATGCTAGAAACCTGATGTTCCAACCTGACATGTTGGGGAGGCAGGACCTGTTGCCTTTCACTGCTCTTGTGGCCTGCCTGACCCACAAGCATACATTCCCACCAAATGTCAGGGGGCAAGATACTAGCCTCTGCAACATGTGCTTTCTCTGTTGCTGTAGGGGAGGAGCAGGTGTAGACTCCTTTCCCCATTCTAGCACCTGGGGCAGGGTGGAATACTCCAGCAAGGCTGTCTTAGCTGAGCAAGTATTCCCACACCAGCATAGAGGAAAGCAAGCCTCAGAGAGGGTAATTCTATAAGGTTGCTAATGGGGGAATGCGCTATGGCTACAAGCTGCTCAGATCCAAATTTTCTCTTTATTCTACTGAGCAAGGGGACAATCAGAGGAGGTAATGTCTAGTTACAGGAAAGCTGAATCTCTTGTCACTTGTCGCACTCTTGTGGGCATGATATTTCCTATGTCTTGCTGCTCATGGAGAGCCTGAAGGAGGGGGCAGGGTTCCACCTCACAATTTTATTTGGTTTCAGGCTCTTTTAGATCTGGTACATTTCATCCCTATCCTCTCCTCTCTCTCTTGGCTTTACTTGGTAGTTCTTCTTGGTTGGGTTGCTGAATGCCTATTACCTTTCTCTGTGATCTATGCCCCCAACTTTAATTGCTCCCTCTCACTTCAGTCTACACCTCTTACCTCTCTTTGGGTCATTTTAATGATAGCTGCCTCTAGTCACCCACTTTCTTCCACTATTTATTCTAACCTAGAATTTCATATGGACTGGCAATCCTGAACCGTATGACATTATTCTTGGGTTCTCCAGTTGAGCTGACCTGGTACTTATGCTCTGAGATTATGACACTGATGCAAAATTGGTGTAGTCTTTCCAACAAAGTTTAACCTTTTCTTAAAATGTTAAATGGAAATTTATAATATGATCCAACAATTTTACTTATATATGCACACTTGAGAAATGGAAATATGTGTTCATACAAACAATTATAAAAATGTATATATAAATGTTTATCACATTTTTAATAGAACAAATGTGCTAAACCAATCATTAATTGCTGAATGGATCTTCAAAATCTGGCATATTTATTCTATGGAATAATCTTTGTCAATAAAAAGAAATTTCTTAGATAAATCTTGAAAACATTGTGCTAACAGGAAGAAGCTAGATACAAAATACTATGTATTATCTAATTTAATATATTCAAAATCTCCAGATTATAAAATTTATATAGATATAAAAATGGAATGTTGTTTGTTAGGGGTTTGGGAAATTTGAAAATGGAGATTAGTAGTTATTTTGTAAGGAGGTTTTCCTGAAGGGGATTGTTGAATTGTTCTGAACTGAGATTCTGCTGATGATTGCACAATTATTATATTTTATTGTTGGGGATTCATAGAGGGTACAAAGAACAAGGTTACGTTGATTGCCTTTGTTAGGTAAAGTCCCTCTTATAATTGTGTTCTACCCCCAAAAGGTGTGTCACACACTGTGACTCCTCACTCTCCTCCCTCCTTCCCTCGCTTTGCCCTCCCTTTCCCCCACTCCCACAATGTACTACATCATTAATTGTCCTTATATCAGAATTGAGTACACAGGATACTTGGTTCTCAATTCTCATGATGCTTTACTAAAAATAATCTGTTCCACTGCCATCCAAGTTAATACAAAGATGTAAAGTCTCCACCTTTATGATGGCTGAATAGTATTCCATGGTATACATATTTCACAACTTGTTAATCCATTCCTGCATTGGTAGGAATTTAGGCTGTTTCCACATTTTGGTAGTTTTAAATTGAACTGTGATTAACAGTATAGTGCAAGTGCCCTTATGATAAAAAGATTTTTTCCCTTAGTAATGGGATTGCAGGATCATCAAACTAGACCTCCCATTTGATCCTGGAACATATTCTTCTTAGCAAAGTATCACAAGAATGGAAGAAAAAGTATCTACTGCACTCAATCTTACTATGAAACCATGTTATAGCTTTCTTATGAAAGCTATAACCCAATTATAGCCCAAGAAAAAGGGGAAAGGGGTGAGGGAAGGGAAGGAACATGGAAGATGGTGGAGGGAGAGTAATTAGTGGTACCACAACTATGGTGCATCTTACAAGGGTACATGTGAAATTTACTGTGTGTAGAATATAAATGTCTTAACACAATAACTAAGAAAATGCCGTGAAGGCTATGTTGACCAGTTTGATGAAAGCATTTCAAGTCATATGTATAACCAGCACATTGTACCCCATGATTGCATTAATGTACACAGCTGTGATTTAATAAATAAAAAACAAATAAATAAATTATTGAACTGTATAATTGAAAGAGGGAATCTTATTTTATGTCAATTATGCTGTAATAAAATTTTATAACAGCATGAATGAGGTAACCAAAGTTCCAACTCTAGATTAATGCAAATTTATACTATGACATGTTCATAAGTAAAAGGAAAATTCATATATTTCAGAACATTTTATCCTACTTTGCATTTACCTTAATGTTTTTGAATATTATATTGGGGACAAGTTAGAAATAGCATAATTGGAAAGTATTCAGGCTCTTATTCACATTTTTTGCATTCAGATTTCTATTCCAACTTTTATTAGCCAGGCAACTTTGGGTATATTATATAAGTTCTCTATTCATTAGTTATTTCACTGGTAAATTAGGGATAATTAATAGATCCTATATCATGGGTTTATTGTGAATATTCAAATATTTAACATACATAATATTCCTAGATGAGTTTTCAGCAGGTAGCAAACTTTAATTTTGCTTGCAGCTATTATATTTATTATTAACCAAATAAAGGTGGAAATAAGTTTTTAGGAACTGGCTTTTACTTCTCACATTTTTCTAATTTATTTCTTTCAGGCGTCTTCAATGCCCTAGGTTTTCCGGTAACTCAGTGCCCACTGGGTCTGAATGCCAAAGGACTTCCTTTAGGCATCCAGATTGTGGCTGGACCCTTTAATGATCACCTGACCCTGGCTGTAGCCAAGGACTTGGAAAAAACTTTTGGAGGCTGGGTTTGTCCTGGAAAGTTTTAGTAGGACCTTTTCCAAGGTCAAGGGGTGTATTTCTATTCAGTGGGTGAGATCAAGCACCAGGCAAGTAGAGAAAAATATTGAAGAGTTTATTTGCTTATTCAGTTGTTCTTTCTACTTTTAATTCCTGCACCAACTTTTGGTCTAATTAAAATTGTAATATTTGATTTCTGCCTTCATTTCCTGGAGAATGTGCAATGAGTGCAATGACGTTTCCTAAATACTGTAATGGTATCTGTTAGGGATACAGTAGAAAAATAAAAGGATAGAATATTCAATTCCAGTATGGAAATTTTATGAAACTTCACAGAGATGGTTGAACTAAAAGTCACGTGTTTTATAAACAAGCCATGGGAGTGTGGGAATTTCAGTTAGAAGGAGATACAGTGACAGAAGCAAGTCATGAAACTACACAGGATGTTCATATAGCTACAGGTTAGTATATGGGAACTGGAAAGGGGGAGAAAAGCAATGCAACTGCAACAAAAAGTTTTTCAAATATCCCCAGAATAAATTTTTTGATAGTTCTGTCAACTAAGATGTCCTAGAAGCAATAATACCTCAGTACAAAAGATCACGTAGTAGTATCATAGTATCCATATTATAGTATCATAGTATCCATATCTTTGTTTTCAAATACCTTTTGCCAGTAAAAGGAAGAAAAACCTTCTTGGAGAAAAAGCTGTTTTATGGAATGAAAAGAAGAAACAGTAAGATAAACCTGGAACATGTTTTTGAACCAGGTAGTAAGTGCTCAAAACTGAAAGAAGCTATGTCAATATGTCCCAGGATCAGTTTAATGAGGCTCCCACTGGCCAAACTTGGGAAACTCAAAATGAATGACAGTGATAGATTATACCTCAAAGGGGAGTGGAGAAGAAGGAAGAAAGAGATACATAGATGACAGATAAATACATGATATATAGATTGATAGATATGTTTGCAAATGATGACTTATTAAATAAATTATAGTAACATGTAGAAACAATAAATACTGAAGGTGATGAATACTCCAAGTACCCTGAATTGATCATTACATATTCTATGTATGTACCAAACACTCACATGTATCACAAACACATGTAAAATATATTGTATAAATAAAAAATCAAAATAATGTCAAGTATCTTAGACTACAATGGAATAAAACTAGAAATAAATAGCAAGACAAACTTTGGAAACTGTATAAGTACATAGAAATTAAACAGCATGCTTCTGATTGACTGCTGGGTCAAACAAGTAATTAAGGAGGAAATCAAAATATTTCTTGAAACAAATGAAAATGAAAATAACATACCATAATCATTGGGAAACAACAAAAGCAGAGCTAAAGAGGGAAGATTATAAATGCCTTCATCAACAAGTAAAAATATTTCAAATAAACAATCTAATGATGCACCTCAATGACTGAAAAAGTAAGAGCAAACCAAATCCACAATTGGTATAAAAAGAGAAATAATAAAGATCAGAGTAGAACTAAATGAAATAGATACTAAAAATTCAAAGGATCAATGAAGCAAAAGGATGTTTTATTTAAAAGAAACAAAATCAGTAAACTGCTTGTTATAACAACCAATAATTAAAGAGAAAAGATTAAAATAAACAAAATCAGATATGAAAAGAGACTATAACTGATACCACTGAAATACAGATCATCTCAGACTACTGTGAATAACTACACTAACAAACTGGAAATCCTAGAGGAAGTGGATAAATTCAAGGACATATACATCCTCTGAAGTTTTATTCATTAGATTCTATTACTTCACATAGATGCCATCCTTCCATGAGTTACCTAGATTTCCCAGGTGGAAGAATGTGTCATTAAAAATGGCATACTCATTTCACTGAATATGGCATGAATGAAGTATAGTCAAAGTAAATGTGAAGAGGGATGGTTTTGGAGTCAAAGAGATGTGGGTGTGATTCCCAGGTTTACTACTTATTAGCTGAGTTGCCTAACCCTTCAACCTGTTTTCTCATCTATAGAAGAGAAGGGAAGATTTGACTCTCATGTATCATTCTCATTTGAAAATGACATCTGAAAAAAGCCTTATTCACTGTTTATCATCAAAAAGGGTTATGAATAATAATATGTACTTCTCTCCTGGACAGCAGTCTTCTTGAGTATTCTATCTAAATCTGCCTATGTTTTTCCAAACACACAGTACAATGTTTAACATGATAAGTGTAATTTGACCTCAACATTTGTTGCTGAGTAGTGCTAAATTAGGCCTTATTATTTTTCCCCCAAATTTAATGGTGTTAAATTTGGTGATTCTATTCCATCATTAATGTCTTCTATTCCTGTGGAATTGCCTATGTGCCAGTGTTGATATTAATCTCTTTTTTGAATAATGTTAAAACTTATTGCATTTTGCTCAATTCACAATTGCTGAGATGTGCAAGGAACCCATGTGCCCATCAACTCATGAATGGATTAACAAAGTTTGGTCTATGTATACAGTGGATTACTTTTAATGATAAAAATTTGGAGACTTTATATCTTTTGTATTTATCTGGATGCAGTTAAAACACATTTTTCTTCGGAAAGTATCACAAGAATGGAAAAGCAAGTATACAATGCACTCAATACAATATAAAACCAATATATAAACAACTACATGCCCTGAAGAAAGAAAAACACAAGTATATTCAAGTGAGGAGGAAAGGAGAAAGGGGAGGAAGAAGGGCAAGGGATTGTCAAGTTCTCATTTAATGTACACAATGTAAGGGTATACAACACACTCCTTGGGTGAAGGGCTCAACTACAACTTGAATTTATCTTAGAAGTGAAAGCAATGTAACCTAAACATTTTTACCTGCATATTCATCTGAAATTTAAAAAATAATAAAGTTGAACATCTGAAGTGAAAAAAGTTTACTGCATTCTGATTTTTGTTATGATGATTTTTTGAGTATTTCACATAAATGTTATCTTGACTGAGCTAGATATGTTTTCTTACTGCCCACCAGGTAGGCTGATATAAATATACCAGTAACTTTACATATGGAAGGTTTAAATGATGATATCAGTACCAAAATAGTGGTTTTTCAATAATTTCTGAAGGTGGAAATTTTATTTTTAAAATGTAGTAGATATCAAAGAGATAAGATGAGAAACAGTGGAGAACCTAGAAACTAAGGTGAAGGAGAATTTCACAGGCTGGAGAGGGCAAGGACAACAGCATCAAATGGTATAGAGAGTAATGGAGCAATGAAGAATGGGCAAAAGATGATGGGTGTAGTGTATGGTGAGTGTAGGGTGGCTTTCAAGAGTCCAGTTTTAATGATACTTTAATTGCTAAATTTCTGAGGATAGACTTTTTTTTAACCACATTGACTTGGTTAGAAAAGAAAATTTCAATGTCCTGAGTTCTAGGTTCACATAGGTGTAAAAAAAAAAAGGGTGCCCTACCCAAGTGAGTCAGGTAGGCTATCTTTGATATAGGCCACAGTGTGAACCTGGTAGCGGGACAGAAAAACTTTACTCTTAAAGGACAGCACATGAAAATAGGTGTGAAATAACACTGCATATGACCCTGTACATCCTTCATGTCACTAAGTTAAGAATAGTCCTGAGAGAGTGGTAACCTTACAAGAGCTTGTCTCACCTTCTAGTCTCTGGAGGAGAATTTAACATAGAGTTGAGGAACAAAGCAAATTCATTTTTATTTCTGCTAATAAGGATTCTTACTCTTAACCATCATTGTAGTACATTTTTAAAAATGAGGGCATTTTAATATCTCATGTCTTTTAAGTTACCTAGCAATAAGCTACATTTCTATAATGACTTATTTTAAAAGTATATTTTGCGAGGGGAGGAGCAAGATGGCTGACAGGTACCAGCTTCCAACAGAAGCTCCCTTCCACAGGGAAGGATAAAGTCCAGAAAAAAACCAACAAAGTTGAAGACTAGGAGCCCAGCTGAGAGAGAAGAAAGACATCTGCAGGACATCTCTGCTGAGGCAAGTTGAGTCTCCTAGAAAGCAACCTACAGATACATAATGCATCCCGAAGGAAGGATATCTGACCCAGTCCCCAAGAAAGGTGCGTTTTTTCTCTTTGTCTGCTCCTGTGAGTTTCCTACAGTCCAGCAGTGAACTGAGGACTTATTGTCTCACCCCACGTGTGAGAGCTACAGAAAGAGGGGTCTACTCCTCTAGAGGGACCCTGTTGAGACTCTAAACACCCTCTAGCTGGGCAGAAAAATTGAACTAATGTTGCACGACCATTTTGAATTCCCAGTCCACCCTGCCCCTCTTACCTGCAGAGACAGTGACAGGAGGCCCAAGAGTAGCATCCCCTCACCCACGGGACCAAGCACCCTGTCCTGGCCCTGCAGCTGGAGAACTGCTGGAGCTGCGTGTTCCCCCTGGCTGCCACTTGGCCACCGCCCCTGGGCATCCCAGCGGGGAAAGTTGAGGATTATTCGACCCACGTGTCCTCCTAGGCTGCCGCCATTTGGCCGCAACCACCTGAGCACATGAGCAGGGGCCCCAGGACTGTTTGACCCGCTCAACCCTGCTCAGCTACCACTTCCCGGCCGCTCATCAGCACCTGAGTGGCAGAGGACTGTTCTACCCGCACAGCTGCTGCTGCTACTTAGCTGCTGCCCAGGCACCCAATTAGGGCACACCGAGGACTGTTTGAGCCGCAGCAGCTGCCACTTGGCAGCCGCTCCAGGGCACCTTAGCGAGGCATGCCCAGGACAGTTTTACCCGTGTGTCCCCTGCATAGCCAGGACTGCTCGGCAGTCAACCACGGTCACTTGAGCAGGCACGCGGAGGACTGCTCCAATAGCGCGAACCCCTAGGCTGCGGTCACTTGGCCGCAGCCCTCTGGGCACCCAAGCAGGGCACCCCAAGACTGTTTGACCCACATTTCCCCCACGCAGCTGCTGCTTTACGGCTGCCCTGGGCACCCAAGTGGTGGAAGACTGTCCGATTCACAGGGCACCCACTGCTTAGCTGCCGCTGCCGGCACCCAAGTGAGGCAAGCACAGGACTGTTTGATCCAGGCTTCCTCTGCTTAGCCGCTACTGCTCAGCCACCAACCCCGGTCACCTGTGTCAGGCACGCAGAGGACTGTTTGAACTGTGTTTCCCCCTAGGCTTCCGCTGCTTGGCCGCAGCCCCCTGGGCACGTGAGCAGGGCGCCCCAGGACTGTTCGGCCGTGCAACCCTAACACAGCTACCGCTTTGCGGCTGCCCCCAGGCACCCGAGTGGCGGAGGACTGTTTGACCCATGCGGCTGCCAGCGCTTGGCCACTGTGCCCAGACCCCAGAGGGGAACATCTCTAAGACTGTTTGACCTGTTCAGTCACCGCCCCTGGGCACCTGCGCAGAGAGCGCCCAGGACTGTTTGACCTGCACGGCTACTGCTGATTGGCAGCCGCCCCAGGGAACCTGAGAGGGGTGCTCCCAGCACTGTTTCACCGCGCGTTACCCACGGGCTGCCTCGGCTGGGTCACTGCTCCCCAGGCACCCGAGTGGAACACCCTGAGGACTGTTTGACCAGCGTGTCCCCCTGCAGCAGCTGCTGCTCCCCCTTGACTGCCACCGCTTGGCCGCAGCCCCCTGGGCACCAGAGCTGGGCGCTCTGGAGGACTATTCAACCTATGTGTCTACCGCAGCTACGGCTGCTTGGCCGCTGCCTCCTGGACACCCGGGCGGGGCGCCCCAGGACTCCTTGAGTTGCGCACTCCCTGCCCACCTGCCACCTCATGGCTACTGCCAGGCACCTGAGTGGCAGAGGATTATTTGACCCACACGGCTGCTGTTGCTTGGCCACAGCCCCCAGATTCTCGAATGGGACACCCCTAAGACTGTTTGCCCCACTTGGTCACCACCCCTAAGTACCTGAGGAGGGTGCACCCAGAACTGCTTAACCTACGTGGCTGCTGCTGATAGGCATCTGCCCCAGGGAACCCGAGGGGGTGCTCCCAGCACTGTTTGACCCATGCGTCCCCGGTGAGTGGGGCACCCTGAGGACTGTTTGATTAGTGCATCCTCCTGCCACCGTACCTGGAGCACCTGAATGACCCCCCAAAGGATTGTTTGACTTGCACCAGACGCGCCAAGGACTGTTTGATGGTGCATATCCTTAGGCTGCCGCAGCTTGGCCACAGCTCCCTGAGCACCCGAGCTGGGCGCCCTGAAGACTGTTCCACCTGCACATCCCCCTGCAGCCACTGCAATGCCCTGGGCACCTGAGCAAGGCACCCTGAAGACTGTTTGACCAGCCATCCCCCTTCAGCACCTGCTGCTTGGGTCTTCACCAATGGCAAACACAGGCTGAAGGGTTTTGGGATAGTCTCCAAACGGTGCAAACTCACCATGGGGAGGAATCAGTGGAAAAACTCTGGTAACCAGAACAAACAGAGCAGATCAAGTCCCCCAAAGAAGGATGGCGCAGAAGCATTTGAAGACCCCATCCACAAGCAAATGGATGAAATGTCAGAAATCGAGTTCAGAATTTGGATGACAAATAAGATCAACAGAATGGAAGAAAGGAGGGAATTAGAATTTCAAGAAATTATTCAAAAGATATCTCAAGAAATCATTGAAAAGATGTCTCAAGAATTCAACGATTTCAAAGATAAAAAGACCAAAGAGTTTGAAACACTGAGGGAAGAAGTTGCAGCTTTCAAGGATCTGAAAGATACCATGGAATCCCTCCATAACAGAGTGCAACACACAGAAGAAAGGATCTCTGACATTGAAGATAAAGCTTCTGAAGAAACCCAGGAGCACAAAGACCAAAAGAAATGGTGATTAAAAAGGGATCTTACTCTCAGAGAGCTCTCGGATAACTTGAAGAAAACTAATATTCACCTTACAGGAATCCCTGAAAGTGATGATTTTGCTTCACAAATTACAGAGGCACTTCTTCATGAAATTATGAAAGAACTTTCCAGACATACCAAGAGATTCTGAAATTCAGATAGTAGATACTTTCAGAACCCCAGAATTACTTAACCCGAATAAGACATCCCCCAGGCACATCATAATTAACTTTACTAAAGTTAATATAAAAGAGAAAATTTTGAAAGCAGTCATACGTAAGAAAAGTATAACCTACAAGGGAAAGAGTACTAGGATGACTACAGATCTTTTGGCTGAAACATTTCAGGCCAGAAGAGGATGGTCATCAACTTTTAATCTCCTAAAACAAAATAACTAACAACCCAGGATCCTGTATCCGGCTAGACTGAGTTTTATCTATGCTGGAGATATTAAATACTTTAACAACATTCACATGTTCAAGAAATTTGTCATAACTAAACCAGCTCTCCAGGAAATTCTCAAACTTATCCTCCATAATGACCAGTGTAATTCTCCACCACAAAAGTAAACCAACTCAGAAACATTTGATCACATTCCAACTTCCACAGTGGCAAAAGGATTAAAAATGTCTACTGGACTTTCGAGTAACCCAATGCCCAAAATTCTACCAGGCTTATAAATAATTTCAATCAATGTGAATGGCTTACATTGTCCTCTAAAGAGGCACAGATTGGCTGATTGGATACAGAAACTCAGACCAGACATTTTATGTAAACAAGAATCTCATCTTACCTTAAAAGACAAATATAGACTCAAGGTGAAGGGGTGGTCATCTATATTCCAGGCTAATGGAAAGCAGAAAAAAGCAGGTGTTGCAATACTATTTGCAGATAAAATAGGGATCAAACCAATAAAAGTAACCAAAGATAAAGTTGGCCATTTATATTTGTTAAGGGCAATACTCAATATGATGAGATCTCAATTATCAATATCTATGCACTGAACCAGAATGCACCTCAATTTATAAAAGCGACTCTAACTGGCATGAGCAACTTGATCTCTCCCAGCTCCATCATAGTTGGAGATTTCAACACTACTTTGGCAGTGCTGGACAGATCCTCCAAAAAGAAGCTTAGCAAAGAAATTTTAGATTTAAATTTAAATCTTCAACTTTTGGACCGAACAGATATCTACAGAACTTTTCATCCTAACAAAACTGAATACACATTTTTCTTATCAGTCTATGGAATATACTACAAAATTGATCACATCTTAGGTCATAAGTCTACCTTGGTAAATTTAAAAGAATAGAAATTATTCCATGCATCTTCTCGGACCATCATGGAATAAAAGTTGAATTCAGTAACAACAGGAATTTGCAGTCTCGTACAAAAACATGGAAGCTAAATAATCTTATGCTGAATGATAAATAGGTCAAAGAAAAGATCAAGAAGAAAATC
>NW_003852816.1:68000-69568 GCF_000181295.1 Otolemur garnettii | reverse complement strand
GTAGAGTGCAGTGGAGTCGCTCCAGCAACCTCCAACTCCTGGGCTTAGGCGATTCTTCTGCCTCAGCCTCCCAAATAGCTGGGGCTACAGACACTTGCCACAATGCCCGACTATTAGTATTTTTTTTCTTTTTTAATTTTTATTTATTTATTTATTTTTAATTTGTTTTTTTATTAGATCATGATTGCATACATTAATTCTCTGATAGGATACAGTGTGTTCCTTCTATTGCAGTTTGGAAAACTCTCATCCAAGTGGCTATTTAAAGATCTTGAAAAAATAATACTTCATTTTATATAGAATCAGAAAAAACTTCGAATAGCCAAGACATTACTCAGGAATAAAAGCAAAGCAGGAGGAAACACCCTACCAGACCTCAGATTATGCTATAATTCCATAGTGATCAAAACAGCCTGGTACTGGCACAAAAATAGAGGTAGATGTATGGAATAGAATAGAGAGCCAAAAGATGGATCCAGCTACTTACCAGTACCTGATATTTGACAAGCCTATTAAAAACATTGAGTGGGGAAAAGATTCCCTATTTAACAAATGGTGCTGGACAAACTGGCTGGGGACCTGTAGAAGACTGAAACTGGTTCCACACCTTTCACCATTAACTAAGATAGATTCTCACTGGATTAAGGACTTAAACTTAAGCCATGAAACCATAAAAATACATGAAGAAAGTGCAGGGAAAACACTTGAAGAAATCGGCCTGGGCGAATTTTTTATGAGATGGACCCCACAGACAATTGAAGCAACATCAAAAATACACTATTGGGACCTGATTAAACTAACGAGCCTCTGCACAGCCAAGAGCACAGTAAGTAGGGCAGGCAGACAGCCCTCAGAGTGGGAGAAAATATTTGCAGGTTATGTCTCTGACAGAGGTTTAATAACCAGAATCCATAGAGAACTCAAACTTATTAACAACAACAAAAAAGTGATCCCATTGCAAGGTGGGCAAAGGACTTGAAAAGAAATTTCACAAAGAAGATAGGCGTGTGGCCTATAGATATATGAAAAAATGCTCACCATCATTAATCATTAGAGAAATGCAAAACAAAACTACTTTAAGATATCACCTAACTCCAGTAAGATTAGCCCATATCACTAAATCGGAAAACCTGAGTTACTGGTGTGGATGTGGAGAAAAGGGAACACTTCTACATTGCTGGTGAGAATGCAATTTAATATGTTCCTTTTGGAAAGACATCTGGATAACACTTAGAGAACTAAAAATAGACCTGCCATTCAATCCTACAATTCCACTCTTAGGTATATACCCAGAAGATAAAAAATCACATTACAATTAAGATGTTTGTAACAGAATGTTTATTGCAGCCCAATTCATAATTGCCAGGTCATGGAAGAAGCCCAAGTGCCCATCAATCCACAAATGGATCAATAAACCATGGTATATGTACACTATGGAATACTATGCAGCCCTAAAGAAAAACAAAGACTTTACCTCCTTCATCTTTACATGGATGGAACTGGAAAATGTACTTCTTAGCAAAGTATCACAGGAATGGAAGAAAAAGTATGCAATGTACACAGCCCTT
>NW_003852816.1:49580-59805 GCF_000181295.1 Otolemur garnettii | reverse complement strand
CACTTGCTTTTTTCTTCTTTCCATTAGCCTGGAATATAGATGACCATCCCTTTACCCTGAGTCTATATTTGTCTTTTAAGGTAAGGTGAGATTCCTGTATACAATAGATGTCTGGTCTGAGTTTCTGTATCCAATCTACCAATCCGTGTCTCTTTAGAGGGCAATTTAAGCCATTCACATTGATAGAAATTATTCATAAGCCTGGTAAGAGTTTGGACATTGAGTTGCTCAAAAGTCCAGTAGACATTTTTAATCCTTTTGCCACTGTGGAATTTGGAATTTGATCAAAAGTTTCTGGGTGGGTTTACTTTTGTGGTGGAGGATTGCCCTGGTCATTATGGTGGATAGGTTTGAGAATTTACCGGAGAGCTAGTTTAGTTATAGCAAATTTCTTCAACATGTGAAAGTTGTTAAAGTATTTAATTTCTCCATCATAGATGAAACTCCGCTTAGCTGGATATAGGATCCTGGGTTGAAAGTTATTTTTTTTTTAGGAGATTAAAAGTCGATGACCATCCTCTTCTAGCCTGAAAGGTTTCAGCTGAGATATCTGCAGTCATCCTAATACTCTTCCCCTTGTAGGTAATGGTTTTTTTACGTCTGACTGCTTTCAGAATTTTCTCTTTCATCTTAACTTTGGTGAAGTTAATTATGAGGTGTCTGGGGGATGTCTTGCTCGGGTTGAGATGTGCTGTGGTTCTGAAACTATCTGCTATCTGCATTTCAGAATCTCTTGTCATATCTGGAAAGTTGTCTTTCATAATTTCATGAAGAAGAGCCTCAGTGTTTTATGAAGCTACTTCATCACCTTCAGGGATTCCTATAAGGCGAATATTAGTTTTCTTCAAATTATCTGAGAGCTCTCTCAGAGTAAGATCCGTTTTTGCTCTCCATTTCTTTTGATCTTTGCATTCCTGGGCTTCTTCAAAAGCTTTGTCTTCAGAATCAGAGATCCTTTCTTCTTCATGTTCCACTCTGTTATGGAGGGATTCCACTGTATCTTTCAGATCCTTGAGGGAGGCAACCTCTTGTCTCAGTGTTTCAAAATCTTTGATCATTTTATCTTTGAAATTGTTGAGTTCTTGATACATCTTTTGAACGATTTCTTGAGATATCTTTTGAATAATTTCTTGAGAAATGTTTTGAATAATTCCTTGAGAAATCTTTTCAATAATTTCTTGAACTTCTACATCCTTCCTTTCTTCCATCCTGTTAATCTTATTTGCTATCCATGTTCTGAACTCGATTTCTGACTTTTCAGCTATTTACTTGTGGATGGGGTCTTCAATTACATCTGCCCCATTTTTCCTTGGGGGAGTTGATCTATTCTGGTTATTCGAGTTGCCAAAGTTTTTCTGCTGATTCTGACCCATTCTGAGTTTACCTTGTTTTGAGGCCTTATCAGAACTTTTAGTTGATGGCTTCTTCTGGTTGCCCAGAGAGAGGGGCAGAGCGTGTCTGTTGTCTACTCCCAGTTCTCTGGTTCTGGGAAAACTGGGGTGCAGTGGAATGGCCACAGCTGCTCGGGAGTGTGAGTGGCCCGATTAGACCTCATTCAGCCTACTGGGGCAACCAGGGGGCAAGAGATTGGTAGTAGGCGGATCAGTCCAAGTTCTGTACCCTGGAGCAGCCAGGGGGTGGGGGAACGGCAGCAGTAGTGTAGGGTACGTGAGCAACCAGATCAGTCTTAGTTTGGCCCCACCAGAGTAGCTGGGAGGAGTGGAGGATTCCTTCACCGTGGCCTGTTGGACGCATGTGGCACTAGCAAGCCAATCTATTCCCTCCCAGCATGGAAGCCCGGAGTGGGGAACTCTTCTACCTCCATCAGTGGGACGCACGTGGCTCTAACAAACAGTTCTGGTCTCGCCCAGAGCAGAAGACTTCCCCATCGCCTCTTGTAGGGCGCGCATGGCTCTAGCAAGCAGTTCTGGGCCCACCGAGCACAGGTGCCTGGAGCAGGGAACTCCTTTGCTGGTCCCTCTTGGGTGTGCGTGTCTCTAGAAGGCTGTTTGGGGTCTGCCTAGAAAGCAGGACTCTTCTGCCACTGCCTGCAGGACACCCCTGGCACTAGCAAGCAGTTCTGGGCCCAGCCAAAGCCCTGGAGCAGGGATCTCCTCGGCCGTCCGTGGGGTGCGCAGTTCTAGCAAGCAGTTCTGGGTCCTCCCAGAGTGGGGGACTCCTCTGCCATCGCCCGCGGGGTGTGCAAGGCTCTAACAAGTAGTTCTGTGCCTGCCCAGAGCAGGGGAAGTCCTCTACAGCCTCCTGCAGCCCACAGGAGGTGTGCAGCTCTAGCGAACAGTTCTGCGCCCTCCCAGAGCCCTGGAGTAGGGATCTACTCTGCCGCCTGTAGGGTGCGTGGCTCTAGCAGGCAGTTCTCGGCCCTCCCAGGGTGGGGGACTCGTCCGCTTCCACCCGCAGGGGTGCGCAAGTCTCTAGTAAGTGGTTCTGTGCCTGACCAGAGCAGGGGAAGTCCTCTGTGGCCACGCGCTGCACACAGGAGGTGTGCGGCTCTAGCAAGCTGTTCTGTGCCCACCCAGAACCCTGGAGTAGGAATCTACTCTGCCGCCCATTGGGCGCAAGGCTGTAGCAAGCAGTTTTGGGCCCTCCCAGCGTGGGGGACTCACCTGCTGCTACCCTCGGGGATGCACAAGGCTCTAGTAATTGGTTCTGTGGCTACCCATAGCAGGGGAAGTACTCTGTGGCCACCTGCCACTTGCAGGAGGTGTGTGGCTCTAGCATGCAGTTCTGTGCCCTCCCAGAATCCTGGAGCAGGGATTTAATCTGCCACCCATGGGGCTCGCGGCTTTAGCAAGCAGTTCTGGGTCCTCCCAGAGTGGAGGACTTGCCCGCCGCTACCCGCAGGGGTGTGCTAGGCTCTAGCAAGTACTTCTGTGGCTGGCCAGAGCAGGGGAACTCTTCTCCGGCAACCCGCCGCCCACTGGAGGATTGTCTAGCAAGCATTTCTGGACCTGCCCAGAGCCCTGGAGCTGGGGTCTCCTTTGCCGCCCGTTGGTTGTGCAGCTCTAGCAAGCGGTTCTGGGTCCTTCCAGAGTGGGGGATTCATCTGCTGCTACCCGTGGGGGTGTGTAAGGCTCTAGCAAGTACTTCTGTGGCTGCCCGGAGCAGGGGATCTCTTCTCCGGCAACCCACCACCCGCAAGAGTCTTGTGGCTCTAGCAAGCAGTTCTGGACCTGCCCAGAGCCCCGGAGCGAGGGTCTCCTCTGTCACCCATGGGGTGCGCAGCTCTAGCAAGCAGTTCTGGGTCCTCCCAAAGTGGAGAACTCATCCACCACCACCCACGGGGGGTGCACGAGGCTCTAGCAAGTACTTCTGTGGCTGTCTGGAGCAGGGGAACTCCTCTCTGGCCACCTGCCGCCCATGGGAGGCTTGCAGGTCTAGCACACAATTCTGGACCTGCCCAGAGCCCTGGAGCCGGGGTCACCTTTGCTGCCCGTGGGGTGCGCAGTTCTAGCAAGCGGTTCTGGGTCCTTCCAGAGTGGGAGACTTGTCTGCCATCACCCACGGGGGTGCGCAAGGCTCTGGCAAGTACTTCCGTGGCTGCTCAGAACAGGGGAACTCCTTTCTGGCCACCCGCCACCTGCCAGAGGCTTGTGGCTCTAGCAAGAGGTTCTGGACCTGCCCAGAGCCCTGGAGCCAGGGTCTCCTCTGCCGACCATGTGGTGTGTGGCTCTAGCAAGCAGTTCTGGGTCCTCCCAGGGTGGGGGACTCGTACACTGCCACCCGCGGGGGGTGCAGAAGGCTCTGCCAAGTCTTTCTGTGCCTTCCTGGCACAGAGGACTTTTCTGCAGCCGCCCGCCTCCCGCGGGTTGCCGGCGGCTCTAACAAGCAGTTCTGGGGCCTGCTTTGTACCTGCATTTTGTGTTCTTAAATGATTTTCCTTAGATTTACAGCTTGCTGAACTTCTTTCTGGGCTCAGCTCCCCGTCTTTGCCTTCCTATATTCTGATTCCAACCAGTTTTTCTTTCTTTGCTCAGGAGCCTCTGACCAGGGTTACTACCAGTTGGCCATATTCCCAGAATCCCTCTATATTTGTGTTTTTATGCTTTAATGTGAAAGTATTTTTGTGTGTATTTTACCATCTATAATCCATACGTGTGTTTCCATCTGTGTGTATACATAAGCTTTTAATTTTTATAACAGAGAGTTAAGTCATGTGAAAATAGAAGTATAGAGTGTATAGTTCTCCTAATTTTAAGTGCTTTTTAAAATTACAATAAGTAAACTCTGTGCCATTGGTTCTAAAACAGCACAGTATTGCATATTATTTAAAGAAAAGGGAATTCATTCAAAATTTTGAAGAGAATAAATAAATATATTCAAACTAAAAGTATCTCACACTTTCTTATGAAAGATATATCACAACTACAGGGGAGGATGAAGGAGAGAAATGGAGTGGGAAGGGAGGGGAGAGGGGAGGTTTGATAGAGGGAGGGTAAACAGTGGGACCATACCTATGGAGCATATTGCAAGGGTACAAGTCAAATCCATCAAGTATAGAACATAAATGTCTTAACACAATAATCTAGTAAATGTAGTGAAAGCTATATTAATTAATTTGATGTAAGAACTCCTAATTATATAAAAAATCAAGACACTTTACCCCACATATGCATAAATGTATTCAGATCTATGTGTATATGACTTAATAAAAACAAATAAAATTTTTAAAAGGTAACTAAAAAAAAGTATCTCTATATAACAAAAGGAAAAGATAACTGTCCTATTCACAACAGCCAAAAAGAACAGAAAGCATGTTAATAAACTAAAAAAGACAAAAGTGTACCTTATGAGAAAAAAAATGATTTTATCTACAATAATGTGGCCCATAGTGAAATTTGAGTCAATGAAAGACCATATATATTATGATGCTCTCATATGTTCTTAATTGAGCTAAAATTTTCTTGTCATCTAGTGACATTGTAGTTGTTGTGTAGCCCAGCAAATTTAGTCATGTATTTGTGGTGATGCTAGTGTAAATGAATCTATGTTGCCAGTGGTTTAAAAGTATAGTTCACACAATTGTATGTATTAATAAAACATAATATTTGATAATGATAGTAAATGACTATGTTACTGGTTTATGCATTTACTATATTATACATTTATAGTTATTTAAAAGTTTACTCCTTTTACTATCAACCAGTCTCAGATACTTCAGGAGACATTCCAAAATAAGGCATTGTTATCATAGGAGGTGATGGATCTATGTATGTTATTGCTCCTGGAAACCTTCCAGATATGGAGCTAGAGGTCCTCCACATATTAATGATCCTGTTTATAGGCCTAAGCTTATATGTGTGTTTGTGTCTTAGATTTAAACAAAGATGTTTAAATAGTAAACAAATTAAATATTTCAAAACAATATAAAATGCTTATAGATTAAGGATATAAAGAAAAAAACCCTGGGGAGGTGACAAGATGGCCGACTTGAGCCAGCCTTCATGAAGCTCCCATTCCAAGGGAAGAATAAGTTCCAGAAAGTACCCAATTAAGCTGAAGACTGGGAGCTGAGCCAAGAGAGGAGTAATAACTGCAGGTCACCTCTACTGAGGCAAACTGTGACTCCAAAAAAGCAAACTTCAGGTAGAAAATGAATCCCAAAGGAAAACTGTCTGTCCCCTCCCCTAAGAAAGTTGTATTTTTCTTTTTCTTTTCATTTTCTTTTTCTCTTCATTTGTTCCTGTAGGTTTTCTACAGGCAAGTGGTGAACTGAGGATCTCTTGTCTCACCCCACAGGTGAGAGCTGTAGGAAATGGAGACTACTTCCCTATAGGGACCCTGTTGTAACCCTGAGCACTCTATTCCCAGGCAAGAAGATTGAAGTAATGTTTTCTCTACCATTCTGAAGTTCTAGTCCACCCTTCCCCCCTTGACTGATGATCCAGAAGCCTAACCCCTGCAGAGACTGCAGGAGAAGGCTCATGAGCCATGCCACCCGCCCTGCTGGACCAAGCGCCCTGGCCCTGCCCAGCCAGAGCTGCACATCTCACCCTGCTAGAGCCAAGGCCCCACACTCTGCCCTGCTAGAATCTTGCCCCACTCTTTGCCCTGCTGGAGCCTCTGCGTCACACCCAAACCGGCCATAATTGTGGGCTGAGCGCTCTCGTTGCCAAAGTCATGGGGCAGCCTGCACTGCCAGAATCATATACAGCATCCTTGTACCTGCTCTCTCAAATCTGATCCTATAGCAAACTCCCTGGCTGTGGCAGTCACCTGGTAGCTGCACAGAGTCACTTCCTACAAAGATCCAGAAATAATAGAGTGATCCTGCCAGGGTCTACTATTGGAAAGACACCTCCCCAACTCGGAGGACTGCCAGAGGAAACCAGACCTCACTCTATAGGGATCCTGGTGCTGCAGAGTGGCTGGGGCAAAGGCACAGTGGCTGAGGGAGAAAACCATTTGCTGGATTGTTATGCTCAGGATTAGACTGAGTTCAAGTGGAACACTTTCAAGTGGCTATTGAGTACTCAAAGCAGGCAGGCCTCAGCTCCCCCAGCCAGCTGGTGGCAGACTGTAGTGGCCAGGCTGAGGGGGCATTGACCTTCCTTTGACTGTAACAGGCATGAAGCCCTGGGACATCTGCTTATTGGAGGGAGCAGGACCTCAGCCCTGTTGGGTCACCAGTGATGGGGCATGAAACAGGAGCAAAGAGGAGTAAGCGAAACAGCCCTTTGGTCCAACTCTACTACTGGGTGGGCATTTCTGACTCCACAGAGCACTGGAACAGGCCAAATTTGAGCAACCACTAGACTTCTGCCATCTAGTTGCTTAAGACCTTTCAAACTCTCTCACTAGAGAGTTCATACTGACTGAGTCATTTGGTTTGGAATTCCTAACCTGGGCCAATTACCAAAAGACTCTCTCTGATCTTACCCTTGATGTATGGTAACAGGAAGGGTTGATTTTCCTTCTCCATTTGTTGTCCATGGGGGGTGGAGTATCTTAGTCGCTTGTATTTCTCCACAGCTAAGACTTCAAACCAGAGTCATTGATCCACTAGGATCAAACAAAGACCAGCTCAAAACAAGACAGAGCCACCAAACCCCACGATACCAAGCAGGTTTTCTCAGCCTCATACTGTAATACTGTACAAGTCCTGTGCAAAGCTGTAGAGCAAAAAGCTGAAGTTGCCGGTCCCAGATCCTTGACCATGGGCTGGTTAACCACAACTCCAGGTGCTTCCAATCCAATTTCGTCTTAACTGCCCATCTAGCCAACCGTTAAAAAACAATCATGAAGTGGAATGAGCAGAAAAACTCTGGCATCATGAATAATCAGAGTAGATCAACTCCTCCAAGGAATGATACATCAGACAAAACACAAGATCCCACTCATAAACAAATGGCTGAGAGGTTAGAAATTGAGTTCAGAATTCGGATAACAAATAAGATCAACAGAATGGAGGTAAAGATGGAATTAGAATTTCAAGAAGTAATTCAAAAGATGTCTAAAGAAATCAATGAATTCAAAGACCAAATCACAAAAGATTTTGACACATTTAGGCAAGTATTTGCAGCCCTCAAAGATCTGAGAAATACAGTAGAATCCCACAGTAACAGAATGGAGCAGGCAGAAGAAAGGAACTCTGACATTGAAGACAAAGCTTTTGAAGGCTCACAAACCCTCAAAGAGGAAGAAAAGTGGAGAGAAAAAACGGATCATTATCTCGGACAGCTGTGGGATAGTTTGAAGAGATCTAATATTCACCTTACAGGAATTCCTGAAGGTGACAAGGTTGCTTCAAAGGATACAGATGCTCTACATCATGAAATAATCAAAGAGAATTTCCCAGACATGCCAAGAGATTCTGAAATTCAGATAGCAGACAGGTTCAGAAAACCAGCACAACTCAATATGAATAAGAAATCTTATGGACACATTATAATTAGTATCACCAAACTTAATATGAGGAAAAAAATTCTGCAAGCAGCCAGATGTAAGAAAACCATAACCCAAAAGGGGAAGAACATTAGAACAAATGCAGATCTCTTTACTGAAACCTTTCAAGCTAGAAGAGGGTGGTCATTGAACTTTAATGTCCTTAAACAAAATCACTTTCAACCCATGATCTTGTATCCAGCTATACTGAGTTTCATCTATGATGGAAAAATTAAATACTTTAATGACATTCACATGTTGAAGAAATTTGCCATAACTAAACCAGCTCTCCAGGACATCATCAGACCTATCCTCCATAATGAACAGCATGATCCTCCACTACCAATGTAAACTGACTGAGAAACTTTTGATCAAATTCCAACTTCCACAGTGGTGAAAGGATTAAAAATGTCCAAGGACTTTCAAAAAAATCAATACCCAAACTACTACCAGGCTTATAAATACTCTCAATTGATGTGAATGGCTTAAATTGTCCTCCAAAGAGACACAGGTTGGCTGACTGAATACAAAAATTCAGGCCATACATCTGCTGCATGCAAGGATCTCTCCTAATCTTAAAGGATAAACATAGACTCAAAGTAAATGGATGGTGGTCTAAAATTCAGGCAAATGGAAATCAGAAAAAGGAGGTGTTGCAATTTTATTCACAGATATAATAGGCTTTAAACCAACAAAAGTAAGGAAAGATAAAGATGGTCACTTCATATTTGTTATGGGCAACACTTAACATAATGAGATTTCAATTATTAACATTTATGCACCCAAACAGAATGCATGTCAATTTATAAGAGAGACAATAACACACAAGAGCAATGTGATTTTCTCCAGCAACATAATAGAGATTTTGACACCCTTTTGGAAGTGTGGATAGATCCTCCAATAAGAAGCTAAGCAAAGAATTTTAGACTTAAACTTAACCATGGAACAATTGCATTGAACAGACATCTATAGAACATTTCATCCTAACAAAACTGAATACACATTCTTCTCATCAGCCCATGGACCATCCTCCAAAATTGATCACATCTTAGGTAACAAGTTTAACCTCAGCAAAGTTAAAAGAATAGAAATCATTCCTTGTATTTTCTCAGACCATCATTGGATAAAAGTTAAACTCAGTAACAACAGGAATCTGCATACTCATACAAAAACATGGAAACTAAATAACCTCTTGCTGAATGATAGCTGAGTCATAGATTGGATTCAGAAGGAAATTATCAAATTTTGAGAATGAAATGATGCTGAAGACATGAATTAAGAGAACCTCTGGGATATTGCAAAGGCAGTCCTAAAAGAGAAATTTAGAGCATTAGAAGCCTTCCTCAAATGAACAGGAAGAGGAAGTCAACAATTTAATGCCACATCTCAAACAACTGGAAAAGGTAGACCATTCCAACCCTAGACCCAGCAGAAAAAAAGAAATAACTAAATTACAGCAGAAGTAAATGAAATTGAAAACAAAAGAATCATACAACAGATCAATCAATCAAAAAGTAGGTTTTTTGAAAATGTCAATATAAAAGATGAATCTTTGGATAATCTAACCAGAAGTAGAAGAGTAAAATCTCTAATTTCATCAGTCAGAAATGATAATGGATTCTAAAATCGATCACCTCTTCGATCACAAGTCTAACCTCAGTAAATTTAAAAGAATAGAAATTATTCCATGCATCATCTTGGACCACAATGGAATAAAAGTTGAACTCAGAAACAACAGGAATTTGCAGTATTGTGCAAAAACATGGCAGCTAAATAACCTTATGCGGAATGATAGATGTGTCAGAGATGAGATCAAGAAAAAAATTACCAAATTTTTGAACAAAACAAAAATGAAGAAACAAGTTATCAGAACTTCTGGGATACCACAAAGGCAGTCCTAAGAGGGAAATTTATAGCATTGCAAGTCTTCCTCAAGAGAACAGAAAGAGAGGAAATTAACAACTTAATGGGACATCTCAAGCAACTGGAAAAGGAAGAATATTCCAATCCCAAATCTACCTGAAGAAAAGCAATAACCAAAATTAGAGCAGAATAAAATGAAATTGAAAATAAAAGGATTATAGAACAGATCAATAAATCAAAAAATTGGTTTTTTGAAAAGTTCAATATAATAGATGAAACTTTGGCCAAACTAACCAAAAAACAAAAAAGAGTAAATATCTAATCTCATTCATCAGAAACGGTAAAGATGAAATAACAACAGACCCTTAGAAATTCAAAAAATCCTTAATGAATATTACAAGAAACTTTATTCCCAGAAATATGACAATCTGAAGGAAATCGACCAATACTTGGAAGCATG
>NW_003852816.1:43756-47554 GCF_000181295.1 Otolemur garnettii | reverse complement strand
ACCAAAAATCACATTACAACAAAGATATTTGTATCAGAATGTTTATTGCAGCCCAATTCATAATTGCCAGGTCATGGAAGAAGCCCAAGTGCCCATCTATCCACGAATGGATCAACAAACTATGGTATATGTACACCATGGAATACTATGCAGCCATAAAGAAAGATGGAGACTTTACATCCTTCATGTTCTCATCGATGGAGTTGGAAAATGTTCTTCTTAGCAAAATGTCACAGGAATGGAAGAAAAAATATCAAATGTACACAGCTCTATTATGAAATTGATTTATAGCTTTTATATGAAATCTATAACGTAATAACCACCTAAGTATACAGGGATGGGGGAGGGAGAAGGGAGGGAGGAATAGGTGGAGGGAGGGTGATTGGAGGCATCACTTCTATGGTTTATCTCACAGGGGTACAAGTGAACCTTTATAAGAGTAGAATATGATTGTCTTAACACAATAACTAAGAAAATCACATGTAGGCTATGTTAATCAGCTTGATGAAAATATTTTAAATTGTGTATGAAAACATCACACTGTACCCCAGAATTGCATTTAGGTACATAGTTATTATGTAATAAAAAAAGGAATTTTTAAAGGCCAAATAACAACAGAGTCCTTATTTAACAAATCCTTAATGAATATAAAACTCTATTCTCAGAAGTATGAAAATCTGAAGGAAATAGATCAATACAAGGAAACATGCTACATTTCTGGACTTAGCCAGGAAGAAGTGGAAATTTTGAACAAGACTATAACAATTTCAGAAATAGCATCAAATGTGAGAAATCGTCCAAAAAAGAAAAGCCCAGGACCAGATGGCTTCACATCAGAATTCTACAAAACCTTTACAGAAGACCTAGCACCTATATTACTTAACCTTATCCAAAACATAGATAAAGAAGGAATATTTCCCAACACATTTTATGATGCAAATATCACCCTGATTCCCAAGCCAGGAAAAGACTGAATAAGAAAGGAAAATTATAGACCAATGTATCTAATGAATATACATGCAAAAATATTCAATAAGATCCTAGCAAACAGAATCCAACAACACATCACACAAATTATACATTGTGACCAAGTGGGTTCCATCCCAGGGTCCCAAGGATGATTGAATATATGTAAATACATAAATATAATACATCACATAAACAAAAAACAAAGACCATATGATTCTCTCAATTGATGGAAAAAAAGCTTTTGATAATATCCAGCATCCTTTCTTGAACAGAACGCTTAAGAAAATAGTTACAGAAGGAACATCTCTTAAACTGATAGAGGCCATCTACAACAAAACCAAAGCCAATACCATATTGAATTGAGTAAAAATGAAATTATTAGCACTTAGATCAGGAACCAGGCAAGGATGTCCATTGTCTCCATGGCTTTTCAACATTGTAATGGAAGTCTTAGCCATCACAATCAGAGAAGAGAAGGCAGTCAAGGGGATCCAAATAGGACCAGAGGAGATCAAACTGTCATCTTCGCAGATGACATGATTGTATCTGGAAAATCCCAGGGACTCAACTACAAAACTCCGAGAATTGATCAAAAAATACAGAAATGTCTCAGGATACAAAATTAATACTCACAAATCTGTAGCCTTTATATACAACAATAGTCAAGGGGAAAATCAATCAAGGACTTCATTCACGTTACAATACTGCCAAGAAAGATAAAATGTCTGGGAGTGTATCTAATTAAGAATGTGAAAGATCTCTATGAAGAGAACTATGAACCTCTGAGAAAAGAAATAGGTGAAGATTTTTTTAAATAAGAAAAAATTTATTATAATTATCAAGCATTATGATCTCTATATAACTGTACATACTGTATCTTGTTTTATTAAGTCATTTGTACATAGATCATCAATACATTTATACTAGTATGGGATTCAATGTGTTGATTATTTGTATAAATTGGAGTGCTTACATCCTACTAAACAACATAGCCTTCACCTCATTTACACAATTACAGGAGTAAGACATTTGTGTTCTACACCTGATAGATCCAACTTGTACTTGCAATAGGCTCCCACAATCTCTGCCAGGTTTAGGCTTCTGGTTTGTCAGGCAAGAAGGGAAGAGTGGACTAGAAATTCATAATTGCAGGGAAAACGTTGGTTCAATTTTTCTGCCTTGTGAGAGTGTTTAGAGTCTCAACAGGGTTCCTCTGGGGAGGTAGACCCCACTTCCTACAGCTCTCACCTGTGGGGTGAGAGAAATCCTAAGTTCACTGCTTCCCTGTAGAAAACTTACAGGAGCATATGAAGAGAATAGAAAAAAAAAAGCACAACACTCTTGGTGGTGGGAATGGACACTTTTTTCCTTTGGGATGAATTTTGTACCTGAAGTTTGTTTTCTTGGAGTCACAGCTTGCCTCAACAGAGGTGTCCTTCAGATATCACTCTTCTCTCTTGGCTTGGCTCCCAGTCTTCAGCTTAAATGGGTACTTTCTTCCCTCTGGACGGGAACTTCTGTCAGAGGCTGGCAATCTTTTCCCATCCCCTCAAGATGTAAACAAATGGAAAAATATACCATGCTCATGGCTGGGAAGAATCAACGTTGTTAAAATGTCTATACTATCTAAAGCAATCAATACATTTAATGCAATTCCTATTAAAGCACCTCTTTCATGCTTTAAAGATCTGAGAAAATTAGTTCTTCATTTTATAGGGAAGTAGGAAAAAAACTTGAATAGTCAAGACATTACTTAGAATTAAAAACAAATTGGGAGAAATCACGCTTCCAGACTTCAGACTATCCTATAAATCATTAGCGATCAAAAAGTCTGGTCGTGAAACAACAATAGAGAGGTAGATGTATGGAACAGAATTGAAGACCAAGAAGTGAACCCAAACACTTATTGTAATTTGATCTTTGATAGACCTATTAAAAATATCAATTGGGGAAAATATTCCCTTTTCAACAAATGGTTGTGGGTGCATTGGCTGGGAATGTGTAGAAGACTGAAAATGGACCCACACTTTCCTCTTCTAAGAAAAACTGATTCTCACTGGTCAAAGAACTTAAACTTAAGACATGATATAATAAAAACTCATGGAGATAGTGCAAGGGAAATACGTGAAAAAAATGACCTGGGAGGATACTTTATGAGGAGGACAGCCCGGGTAATTGAAGCAACATTAAAAATACATTACTGCAATATGATCAAATTTAAAAGCTTCTACACTGCCAAGAACACACTAAATAAAGCAAATTGACATCCCTCAGAATGGGAAAGTGGCTCAGGCTGGGCAGGGCATTGTGTGCTTGGTCTGGCAGGGCAGAGGGGAGTGGTCATGTGGCTGCAACCAATGAGCTCTGCAGGGGTTAGGCTTCTGGATCTTCAGGCAAGTGGGGAAGGGTGGACTGAAAATTCAGAATGGCAGGGAAAATGTTAGTTCATTATCCTGCCTGGCAAGACAGTGCTCACCGTCACAGCAGCGTGCCTCTGGGGAAGTAGTCCCCACTTTCTACAGCTGTCACCCATGCGGTGAGACAAGAGGTCCTCTTTTCACCGCTCATCTGTAGAAAACCTATAGGAGAAAACAAAGAGAAATTAAAAAACCCACAACTTTCTTGGGGGATGGTATGGACACTATTACTTTGAGATGAATTTTGTACCTGAAGTTTGCTTTCTTGGAGTCACATCTTGCCTCAGCAGAGGTGACTTGCAGTTGTCCCTCTTGTCTCTCAGCACGGCTCCCAGTCTTCAGCTTAATTGGGTACTTTCTGAACATTATCCTTCCCTCTGGATGAGAGCTTCTGTCGAAGGCTGGCTCCAGT
>NW_003852816.1:36342-43050 GCF_000181295.1 Otolemur garnettii | reverse complement strand
GAGCACAGGGAGTGAGAGACAAGTGGGAGAGAGAGGATTTCCATGCTGCCACAGTAAACGTCAGGCAGCAGGGATTAGGCTGCTGGTCAGACATTGGAGGAGCAATTCCCTGATTCTTATGGCCACCAGACAGAGCAGGACTTCAGCCCCTCAGGGTTGCTGGTGGCAAAGTACAACTGGGGCAGAGGTACAGACTGTGTGGGAGAGAAAAATGCACCAGGACTTTGCCCATCAGCGGGGGGAGGTGCTCACGCCCTGGGCCAGACTTCGGTGGAACACTCCCCTGATTCAGTTGAACACTGGAGGGAGCCAGACTTCAGCCCTTTGAGGTTCCCAGGGGCAATGTGCAGCTGGGGATCAGGCACTGGCTATCCTTTGACTCTAGCAGGTGTATATCCCTGGTAACGTTGCTCACTGGAGGGAGCCTGGACCCAGGCCTGTGGGGTTACTGGCAGCAGTGTGTGGCTATGGAGCACGGGGGAGGGGGAATTGAGGTGCCAACCCCCTGGACTGACTCTTTGGTTGTGAGGGCCTTTCCTACTCCGGAGGGAGCACCGGAGGGAGCCACATTCCAGTCTCTCAGGTTTTCCCGATGTAGCTGCCTGTGGAATCCTGGGATGAGGTTGTTGGAGACCTTTTGAACTCTCCCAGTTGAGCAGTGATTGTGCTGCCTGGGACAATGACATAGGAATTATTGACCTGGGCTGTCCACTCAGGAAACCTCCAAGATTGAGCTGTGGTTGTACTGTAGTGGAAAGGACATATTCTCCTCCACTAGTTGTCTCTTGTGAAGAGTGGAGTGTTTCAGTTGCTTGTGTCTTTCCTCAACTGAGATTCCAGCCTAAATCCATGACTCGTTAGAATTACATAAAGGCTGGCTGACTACAAGACTGAGCCAGCTCGCCCTATCACACCAATCAGGTCCTCAGAGTCTCTGGCTGCAGGTCTGAAAGGAACCTCTGTAAGTCTATAGGAAAAAAGCCACAATCAAAAGCCCTAGCTCTTTGGTAAAGGACTGATTAACTACAATTCCTGGGGCCCTCAATCCATCTCACCTTACCAGTTTTAATAGCAAAACTATGGAAATTAATCATGGGGCAGAACGATGGCAACATGACTAATCGGAGTAGATCAACTGCCCCCAAGGAATGAGAAAGGAAATATAAGAGAAGATGCTATTCATAAACAAATGGCTGAAATGTCAGAAATAGAATTCAGAATATGGATGGCAAATAACATGAGTAGAATGGAGTAGAAAATGGAAATAGAAATCCAAAGAGTTGTGCAAAAGTTGTCTCAAGAAATTAATGAAAGCAAAGACAAAATCAAGGATACAGACATAGTGAGCAAAGAGATAGCAGAGCTCAAGGAAATGAAGAATTTATTCAAGGAGCTCCAAAATTCAGTATAAGCCCTCAGTAATAGAGTTAAGCAGGCAGAAGAAAGGATCTCTGAAATTGAAGACAGGGCTTTTGAACTATCCAAAGCATTCAAAGCAGCAGAAAAGTGGAAATCAAGAAGAGAACATTCCTTGAGAGAACAGTGGGAACATTCCAAAAGATCAAACATCTGACTTACCGGAATAACTGAAGGAGAGGAGAATCGTCCTAAAGGCACAGATGTTCTACTCCAAGATATTATGGAGGATAATTTCCCAAGCATTGCAAGAGATACAGAAATTCAGATAGTAGATAGTTTCAAGTCTCAATCCAAATAAAGCACCTCCTAGACACATTGTAATTAACTTTACCAAAGTTAATATGAAGGAGTAAATTCTGCAAGCAGCCAGACATAAGAAAAATATTACCTACAAAGGCAGAAATATTGGAATGACTGTGATCTCTTAGTCAAAACCTTTCAAGCCAGAAGAAGATGGTCATTGACCTTTGATCCTCTAAAACAAACAAACAAACAAACAAACAAAAAAAAACTTCCATCCTAGGATCTTGTATCCAGCTAAACTGAGTTTCATTTGTGATGGAGAAATCAAATACTTTACCGACATATACATGTTGAGGAAATTTGCCATAATTAAACTACTGTCTAGGATATTCTTGGACCCTTTTTCCATAATGACCAGCACGATGGTATGTCATCAAAGTAAAATCATCCAGAAATTATTGAACAAAACCAAACTTCCATGATAGTGAAAGGATTAAGAATATCCACTGGACATTTGAAAAACATGATACCCCAAACACTACCATGCCTAACAATTCTCCCAATTAATGTGAATGGCTTAAATTGCCCTCTATAGAGGCACAGTTTGGCTGACTAGATACAAAAACTCAGGCCAGATATCTTGCACACAGGAGAATCATCTTACCTTAAAGTATAAATAAGACTCAGGCTGAAGGGATGGACTTCCATAAAACAGGGAAAAGGAAATTAGAGAAAAGCAGGGGTTACGATTTTATTTGCAGATACAATAGGATTTTAGCCAACAAAGATAAGGAAAGATAAAGATGTGCATGACATATTTGTCAAGGGAAACAGCCAACATGAAAAGATTTTGGTAAGTAACATTTATGTGCCCTACTACAATGCTCCTCAATTTATAAAGCAAACTGTAACAGATATGAATCATTTGATATCTTCTTGCACTATAGTAGTTGGAGAGTTTAACACCCTTTTTGCTGTTTTGGATAGATTCTCCAAGAGGAAACTAAACAAAGACATATTGGACTTAAACTTAACCAACAGCTATGGAACATTTCATCCTAATAACTATGAACACACATTCTTCTCATCAACCCCTGGATCATCCTTGAAAATTGATCATATCTTAGGATGCAAGGCTCACCTCAGCAAATTTAAAAGAATAGAATTTGTTCCCTGTATTGTCTAGGAATTTCAGGGAATAAATTTGAACTAAACAGCAACAGGAATCTTCATACTCAAACAAAGTCATGGAAACTAAATAATGTTATGCTGAATGATAGTTGGATTAAAGACGAGATTAAGAAGGAAATCGCCAAATTTTCTGGACAAAATGATAATGAAGACACAAATGTTCCAAACCTGTGTGCGATACTGTAAAGGCAGCTTGAATGGGGAAAATTTATAGTGTTGGAAGCCTTCATCAAGGAAACTGCAAAAGAGGAAGTCAACAACTTAAAGTGTTATCTCAAGCAACTGGAAAAGAAAGAACATTCCAACTCCAAACCAAGTAGAAGAAAAGAAGCAAAATTAAATGAAATTGAAATCAAAAGAATCATTCAGATGTTCAACAAAACAAAAAGTTGGTTTCTTGAAAAGATCAATAAAGTTGATAAGCCTTTGGCTAATCTAACCAGAAACAGAAAGTGAAAATCTCTAATATCATCACTCAGAAACAATAAAGGAGAAATAACAACAGACACCTTAGAAATTCAAAAAATTCTTAATGATTACTACAAAAACTTCTATTTTCAGAAAAATAAAAATCTGGAGGAAGTGGATCAATACCTGGAAGCATGCCACCTTCCTAGATTCAGCCAGAAAGAATTGGAAATGTTGAATCGACCTATATCAAGCACTGAAGTAGCACTTACAATACAAAATCTCCCTAAAATGAAAAGTCTGGGACCGGATGGCTTCACATCAGAATTATAACAAAACTTTAAAGAGGAACAGGTACCCATATTATGTAACCATTTCCAAAACATAGCAAAAGAAGGAATACTTCCCAACACAGTCTATGAAGCAAATATCACCTTGCTCCCCAAACAAGGAAAGGACCCTGCATAGAAAGAAAACTATAGACAAACATCATTAATGAATATTGATGCAAAAATACTTAATAAGATCTTACCAAATAGATTTCAACAACACATCAAAAAAATTATACACCATGATCAAGTTGATTTTATCCCAGGGTTACAAGTTTAGTTCAACATACATAAACTTATAAATATAATACACCACATAAATAAAATGAGAAACAAAGATCACATGATTCTCTCCACTGATGCAGAAAAATATTTGATAATATCCAGCATCTTTTCATGATCAGAACTCTTAATAAAACAGGCTTTAGATGGATGATTTCTTAAATTGGTAGAAGCCAGCTACAGAAAACCCAAAGCCAATATCATTTTGAATGGAGTAAAATTGAAAACATTTCCACTGAGATCTGGCACTAGGCCAGGATGCCCATTGTCTCCACAATAGCAATTCAACATAGTAATGAAAGTCTTAGCCATGGCAATGAGGCAAGAGAAAGTGATCAGTGTATCCAGATTGGGTTAGAGGAGATCAAACGCTCGCTCTTTGTGGATGATATGATCTTATTCCTGGAAAACCCCAGTAACTCAACTATAAAAGTCTTAGAAGTAATCAAAGAATGCTGCAGTGTCTTAGGATACAAAATCAATACTTACAAATCAGTAGTTTTGTATATGCAAACAATAGTCAAGCTGAAAATATAGTCAAGGACTCTATTCCTTTTACAGTAGTGCCAAAGAAGATGAAATAGCAGGGAATTTACCTAACAAAGGACATGAAAGATCTCTATAAGGAGCATTATAAAACTCTGAGAAAATAAATAGCTGAAGATGTTAAATGGGAAAAAAAAAAAAAAACCATGCTTGTGGATGGGAAGACTCAACACTGTTAAAACGTCCATAATACCCAAAGCAATCAACTGGTTGAATGCAATCCCTATTTAAGCACCATTGTCAGATTTTTTAAAGCTTGAAAATATAGTACTTCATTTTACATGGAATCAGAAAACAACATTGCTCAGAAATAAAAACAAATTCGGAGGTATTTTGTTACCAAACTTCAGGCTATATTTACTATAAATCTATAGAGATCAAAACAGCATGGTATTGGCACAAAAATAGAGTTAGATTTGTGCAACAGAATTGAGAACTAAGAGATGAACCCAGCCACTTATTGTCAGTTGATCTTTGATAAGCTTATCAAAAACATTCACTGGGGGAAAGATCCCCTGTTTAACAAATGGTGCTGGGCGAACTGGCTGGTGACCTGCAGAAGAATGAAAGTGGACCCTCACCTTTCACCATTAACAAAAATTGACTCTCACTTGATATAAGATTAAAGTTAAAACATGAAACTTAAAATAAGATAAGAGCGTGCAAGGAAAATGTTTGAAGAAATCGGCCTGGGAAAATATTTTATGAGGAATGATACTCAGACACTTGAAGCAATCTCAAAAATATATTACTGGGATCTGATCAAACTAAAAAGTTTCTGCACAGACAAGAGCATGGTAAACAAAGCAAATATATAGCCTTCATAATGGGAGAAGATATTTGCAGGTTATGTTTCTGACAAAGGTCTGATAGCTAGAATCCACAGAGAACCTAAAGTAATCAATAAGAATAGAGCAAATGACCCCATTTCTTTGTGGGCAAGAGACTTCAACAGAAGCTTCTCTGAGGAAGAAAGGCACATGACCTACGAAACACATGAAAAAATGCTCACCATCTTTAATCATCAGAAAATGCAAATCAAAACCACTTTGAGATATCGTCTAACTTCAGTAAGATTAGCCCACATCACAAAGTCCCAAAACTACTTACATTAGTGGGGATGTGGAGAAAAGAGAACACTTTTACACTGCTGGTTGGAATTTAAGCTAATACATCCTTTTTGGAAAGAAGTTAGGAGAATACTCAAGGAACTAAAAGCAGGCCTACCATTTGATCCTGCACTTCCTCTACTAGGTATACACCCAGATGATCAAAGATCATTTTACAAAGGAATTTGGACTGGAATATTTATTGTAGCCAAATTCATAATTGACAAGACATTGAAGCAGCCCAAATGCCCGTAAACTCATGAACAGATTAACAAATTGTGGTTTATATACAGCATGGACTACTATGCAGCCATAAAAGGTGGAGACTTCACATCTTTTGTGTTTACCTGGATGGAGCTGGAACATATTCTTCTTAGTAAAGTATCTCAAGAATGGAAGTAAAAGTATCCAATGTACTCAATATCACTATTAAACAAATATGTAATCACCTATACATTCATATGAATGGTAAAACTTACCCGTAGTCCAGAAAGAAGGAGGGAAAAGGAAGGAGAAGGGAGGGGAGGGAGGAGGTCGGGAACAGGGAGGGTATTTGGTGTGACCTCACCTAATATGCATAATGCAATGGCACATTTCAAAACTATTAAGAATGGAGTATAAATGTCTTACCACAACAAATAAGTAAGCGAGATGATGATTATGTTAATTAGTTCGATGTAAGTGTTCCACATTGCATATCAAATCAACACAATGTACCCCATAAATGCATTTATGTACACAGTTATTATTTAATAAAGAAAAAAATTTTAAAAATCCTCAATGCTTACTACAAAAAACTCTATTCTCAGAAGTATAATAACCTGGAGGAAATAGACAAATACCTAGAAGCATACCACCTTCCTAGACTCAACTAGAAAGAATAGAGAATTTTGAATAGATCTGTATCAAGCACTGAAATAGCATCAACAATACTAAATCTCCCCAAAGGGAAAAGTCTGGGACCAGACGACTTCACATCAGAATTCTACCAAACCTTTCAAGAGGAACTAGTACCTATATTACATGACCTTTTCCAAAACATAGAAAAAGAAGGAATACTTTCCATTACATTCTATGAAGCCAATATCATCTTAATCCCCAAATCAGGAAAGCATCCAACAGGGAAAGAAGACTATAGACTAATATTATTCATGAATATCGACGCAAAAATATTCAATAAG
>NW_003852816.1:24393-36237 GCF_000181295.1 Otolemur garnettii | reverse complement strand
CATAAATAACATCAAAAACAAAGACCCTAGGATTCTATCAATTAGTGCAGAAAAGGGTTTTGATAATATCCAACATCCTCTTGTGATTAAAGCACTTAAGAAAACGGGTTTAGATGTGACATTTCTTAAACTGATAGAGGCCATCTATAGAAAACCCATAGCCAATATCATACTGAATGGAGTAAATTGAAAACATTTCCACTCAGATCTGGAACTCGGCAAGTATGCCCTTTGTCACCACTGCTATTCAACATGGTAATGGAAGTCCTAGCCATGGTAATCAGGCAAGAGAAGGGGATCAAGAGTATTCAAATGATGTCAGAGGAGGTCCAATTCTCACTCTTCACTGATGACATGATTTTATACCTGGAAAACCCCAGGGACTCAACTACAAAACCCTTTGAAGTGATCAAGAATAAACATAGCAGTGTCTTAGGATACAAAATCAATACCAATACTTACAAATAGGTAGCTTTATTTTTACTTATTTACTTATTTTAAGTAAATAAATTGTCGCCCTTGGTAGAGTGCTGTGTCAGAGGGCACTTTGTCGCCCTTGGTAGAGTGCTGTGGCATCTACCAACCTCCAGTTCTTGGGCTTAGGTGATTCTCTTGCCTCAGCCTGCCGAGCAGCTGGGACCACAGGTGCCCGCCACAATGCCCGGCTATTTTTTGCTGCAGTTTGGCCGAGGCCGGGTTTGAACCCATCACCCTCGGTATATGAGGCCGTTGCCCTACTCACTGAGCCACAGGCGCCACCCAGTAGTAGCTTTTCTACCTGGCAAAAACAGGCAACCTGAAAATATAGTCAAGGATTGTTTTCCTTTACAGTAGTGCCAAAGAAGATGCAATATCTGGGAATTTAACTAACAAGGGAAGTGAAAGATCAGAACAAACATGTCTTAACGCTGTAATTGGGTAAATGAGGTGAAGGCTATGTTGATTAGTAGGATGTAAGCACTCCAATTTGTACAAATACTCAACACATTGAGTCTCATAATGGCATAAATGTATTCATGATCTATGTACAAATGACTTAATAAAATACATACATAAAAATCAAACTTCTTGAAAATAAAAAAAAGCATTATGAAACTCTGAGAATACAAATAGCTGAAGATGTTAACAAATGCAAAAACATACCATGCTCATGGCTAGGAAAAATCAACATTGTTAAAATGTCTATACTACTCAAAGCAATCTACAGATTTAATGCAATCCCTACCATAGCGCTCATGTCATACTTTAAAGAACTTGAAAAAATAGTACATCGTTGTACATTGAATCAGAAATAACCTCGAATAGCCAATACAATATTTAGAAATAAAAACAAATCAAAAGGCATCCCATTACCAGATTTCAGATTAAATCTGTAGTGATCAAAACAGCATGGTACTGGCACAAAAATAGAGAGGTAGATTTATAGAACAGAATAGAGAACCTCGAGATGAACCCAAAGACATATGGTCATTTGATGTTTGATAAACCTAACAAGAGCATACACTGGGGAAAAGATTTTGCCTATTTAACAAACGGTGCTAAGAGAACTGGCTAGCGACCTGTAGAAGACTGAAACTGGATCCTTATTCACTGGATCCTCACTTTTCACCATTAACAAAAATTGATACTCAATGGATAAAGATTTAAACTTAAGACATGAAACTATAATAATACTGGAAGAGAGTGCAAGGAAAATGCTTGAACAAATTGGCCTGTCTAAATATTTCATGAGGACGACACCCCCTGGCAATTGAAGCAACACCAAAATTGTATCACCAGGATCTGATCAAGCTAAAAAGGGCAACAAATTCACCCTCCTTCTGCACAGCTAAGGGTACGGTAAGTAAAGCAAACCAACAACCTTCAGAGTAGGGGAAGAGTTTTGCAGGTTATGTTTCTGACAAAGGTCTGATAACTAGAATCCACAGAGAATTCAAATTAGTCAATTAGAAAGAACAAGTAATCCCTTTTCTCTGTGAGCAAGAGATTTGAACAGAAACTTCTTTGAAGATGACAGGTGCATGGCCTAAGTACAAATGAAAAAATGCACATCATTGGTAATCATCAGAATAATGAAAATCAAAAACACTTTGAGATGGCGCCTAATTCCAGTAAGATTAGCCCATATCACAAAATCCCCAAACTGCAGATGTTTACCTGGATGTGGAGAGAAAGGAACACTTCTACACTGCTGGTGAGACTGAAAACTAATACAGCTTTTTTGAAAAGAAGTATGGAAAATTCTCAAGGATCTAAAAGTTGCCTTACCATTTGATCCTGCAATGTCATTACAAGGTATCTACCCAGATGAACAAAAATCATTTTACAACAGAGGCATTTGCAAACCAATTCACAATAGCCAAGTCGTGGAAGTAGCCTAAATATCCATCAACGCATGAATAGATAAAGAAATTGTGGTATATGTATACCATGGAATACTATGCAGATAGAAAAAAAGGGGGAGGCTTTACATCTTTTATGTTTTCCTTGGTGGGTTGTCCTCTAAAGAGGCATGGGTTGGCTGACCGGATACAATAACTGTTGCATATCTGTTGCATTCAAAAGCCTCATCTTACCTTAATGGCCTCAAACTTCTGAGCTCAAGCAATCTGCCCATCTCAGCCTCCCAGAGTGCTAGGATTACATCTGTGAGCCACTGCCCCTGACCAATGTAGATCAGTTTTACATAGTTTTCTAATATGGATTAATTTTATATAAATGAGCCGTAGATTATGTATCTTTTATTTCTGGCCTCTTTTGGTCATGAAGTTGTATGAGGCAATTTTCCATCTCATTGTGCTTTTTATTGTTATGCTGATTATCAGTGTTAGAACAGTTCACAATTTATTTGTTAAATCTATTTTTTTTTCTTTTCAAATTAGTATGAGGGTACACATTTTTAGGTTACTTTGTTCTCACTTCCAAGGTAAAGTTCAAATTGTATTTGATTCCCCTCGCCATTAGGTGAAATTCTGCCTATTGTCCTCCCTCCTCCTGCTCTCCTGGCAATTGCTATTCCCTTTTCCTTCGCTCTCCTCTCCCTTCCCCCTTGCTAGACTATATTTGTGGTTTATTGTTTGTGTGGGTGTGTAATTGTTTATATGTTTGTTTCCTATTAGTATTGATAACACTAGATTTTTTTTTTTTCCATTCTTGAGATACTTTGCTAGGAAGAATGTGTTTCAACTCCATCAAGGTAAACATAAAAAAACATAAAGTCTCCATCTTACATCGGACTCCATTGTATACATATGCCACAGTTTGTTAATCCATTCATTTGTAGATGGGCATTTGGGTTGCTTCCATGACTTGGCAATTATAAATTGAGCTGCAATAAACATTCTGGTGCAAATGTCTTTGTGGGAAAGTGATTTTTGTTATTCTGGGTCAATACCTAGTAATGGGATTGGGGGATCAAATGGAAGATCTACTTTTAGTTCTCTGAGAATTGTCCATACTTATTTCCATAAGGTTGTATTAGTTTACAATCCTACCAGCAGAGTAGAAGTGTTTCCTGCTCTGCACATCCACACCAGCATCTGCAGTGTGGGGACTTTGTGATGTGGGCTAATCTTATTGGAGTTAGGTGATATCTCAGAGTAGTTTTGATTTGCATTTCTTTGATGATTAAATATGATGAACATTTTTTTATGCTCTTGTTGGCCATTCATCTGTCATGTTCAGAGAAGTTTCTGTTCAAGTTTCTTGCCCACAAAGAAATGGGGTTGTTTGCTCTTTTCCTCTTGATTAATTTGTGTTCTCTCTATAGATTCTGGTTATCAGGCCTTTGTCATATTCATAACATGAAAAAATCTTCTCCCATTCTAAAGACTCCCTGTTTGCTTTAGCTGTGCCACCCTTAGTGGTGCAAAAGCTTTCTTGTTTGATCAAATGTCATTTATTTATTTCTGGTGTTGCTGAAATTGCCAGGAGAATCTTCCTCATAAAATGTTTTCCCAGGTTGATATTATTAAGCATTTCCCCCCACACTCTCTTCTAGAGTTTTTACAGCTTCATGTCTTAAATTTAATCTTTTATCCAGAAAGAATCAATTTTTGTCAATGATGAGAGGTGTGGGTCCAGTTTCAGTCTTCTACACGTGGCCAGCACCATTCTAATATTGATGGACATTTTGGCAGCTTCCGGTTTGGACTACTATAAACAATTTGACTTGAACATTACTTTAAGTCCTACATTAGTTCTAACACTCATTTTGGTTCGGTAGATCTCGAAAAGGAATGGCTTAGTCAAAAGTAATATGAATGCTGAACTTTAGGATATACTGCAAATAATTTTCCAAAATGAGTTTACTAATGTATACTTCTACCAGTAATACATGAAAGTTTCAATTACTCTATCGTCTCACAAATATTTGGTATTATCAGTTCTTCTGTGGGATACAGTTGTAATTATTTCAGTTTGAATTTATTTGCTTTCTTAATTAATATCTTTATGTATGATGATGTAAGAGACATAAAAATTGTTTGTTTATACTAATGGGAAATTTATCCTGCACAACATATTGAAAAGATTATTCGTTCCCCAATGAAACACACCATCATCTTTGTAAAAAGTCAGGTGATTGTGCGTGTGTGTGTGTTTTACTGTTTCCATTTCAAGCGTCTAATATCATCTCAAATCTCTAGGGAGCTGGGTCCCAGACAGTAAAGAGAAGAAGGGACAAGAAAAGAATGAGCAATCAGGAGGAATAAAAGTAACATGTAGAAATAAATTGGTTACTTTAGACCTTGAATTAGTCACTCTACCTTCTTGTATAGCAGAATAAATTTAAACAAAATGTTTTTGCAAAGATTAGCAGTGGTATTTGTAAAGTACAAGGCACGTGATAGCCCTCAATAGGATAGAACTTCTAATAATCCTTGGCAAAATTATGGCAAATTCATCATAAGTTCATTGTTTTTGTTAACAAGAGGGGAAAGAATCAGTTTTCTTTCTTCATTAGCATCTTGAAAACTGTTCAGATGGAAAGTTCATGGAAAGAGGTCAATAATGATATATAATTCAAAATAACTAAGAAATTTCAAATGTATCACCTCAAAAACTGTTAAGTGAAGTGCTGGATGTGGTAATTAGCTTGATGTACTCATCCTACATCGTATGCATCTATCAAACATCACACTGTACTTCATAAATTAATATATGATTTATTTGTTAAAATGAAATATTAATTAAAATAATTAAAGAAAACATATGTCGAAACCAATAGCATTTAATAGTTAGGGCAAAATACAGGCTCATTGATTTCACATATATTTAATGAACACTTATTAGTAATTTTTTTAGTTGCTGAAATTCCGACAGTAAGTAAAACAGGCAAAAGTCATTCTGTAAAAATAATCACAGATATTAATTTTATTTGTCCATGCATGTTACTCCTACACTATGGAAGTAGGCAGGACTGTCCCACCTTGTAAAAAGGTGAAGAATCTTATAGTAGGTGAAGAACTACAGCTATCACTTAATAAAAAAATAAAAATAAAAATAAAATAAAATAAAAATAATAAAAAAAAAAAGAAAAAGAAAGACAAATACAAACTTCAGCTAAACAGGATGGAAAATGGTCCTGTAACCCAATTTTCCTGGTCTTCTTTTCTCGGACTACCCATAATAACAACATCCAAAGACAACTTATGGTACACACTCTCTATTACTTTCAGTATCTTCTGTATGCATACATGTACACATATGTGTATTATTTTTCTGTTTGTAAAAATTTGGCTTACGATGTATGAACTATTTTGTATTCTCTAGTTGAACTAGTTTGTAATGATCGGTCGCTTCAAATCATGAGAATTTTCAAATGCATTATAATTTTAACATTTACATTTATTTTTGAGATTTCATATTCCTTCTTTTTTATTTTAAATTAATAAGAGTGTAGAAATTTTTTAGGTTGCATTGATCTCACTACCAAGGTAAAGTTCATGCTGTAGTTGAGCCCTTCACCCAGGGGGTGTGCATTACAATGTGCATCACAATGTGTACATTAGGTGATCCCACCAATTGCCCTCTCTCCTCCCTCCTATTGCCCTCCCGCTTCCTTTTCCTCCCTCTTGCTAGACTATATTTGTGTTTTATCATTCATGTGGACCTGCAATTATTTACATATTGATTTCATATTAGTATTTAGTACATTCAACATATTTTTTTCCATTCTTGAGATACTTTACTAAGAAGATGTGTTTCAACTCCATCCAGATAAACATAAAAAATATAAAATCTTCAACTTTTCTTATGTCTGTACAGTAGTCCATGCCACAGTTTGTTGCTACATTCAAGGGATGATGGGCATTTTGTTTGCCTCCGTGACTTGCCAATTATGAATTGAGCTTCAGTAAACATTCTGGTGCAAATGTCCTTGTGGTAAAATGATTTTTGTTCTGGGTTCATATTTTTAAAAATAACAGTTAAATAATATAAACATTCAGCTAGGATATATAAAAGAATATTTATATGATTTCCAACAAAGCAAGGTTTTATAAGCAGAGAGGCAAAAATTCATAATTAGAAAATCTGATCTGGCTTTTTGAAGAATTACAATGTCTGGGAGGAGGAATTGGCTGAAAACCTATCTAACAGGGACAATGAACACTATTTGCGCATACTTACAGCCCTGACTCAAACACTACAAAAGCACTCTGTGCAACCAGAAACATTTGTATTGTTGTAATATTTTTGAAAAAAAAATCTTTAAACTTAAAAAAAATTGCAACATCTTTACAGGAAGGAATCCCATGTAAAACTTAGAAAGCAATTGAAAATAGCTAAACAAAAATAGTAAAAAAAAAAAAAAAAGCATTATGTGACAGACTTTGACTAGTTTTACATTATAAGGAACTTTTAACAATCAATAAGGAGAAAAAAGATATTAAAAAAAAAACCCATGAAGCTGTACTTCACCAGAAAAACTTAGAATGTCTGTGTAATAAACGTTTGCTTTCTTTAGTAATCAAAGATGAATAAAATAATGAGGAACCATTGTTTTCCATTTAAATAAATGGAAAACAATGGTGGTTCTCTCACATGCCCAACAGTAGGAGTGTGAATGTGTACAATCTTACCGCTCTGATATAAAAAAACAAACAACCCCCCCCCCAAAAAAAACCTTTTTTCTTTTTTGGGCCCCTTTTAAAAAAAAAATTTCAGATAGATATGAGGATAAAAATGATAATGTTACATTATTTGCATTTCTTAGGTATAGTTCAAGTTGTGGTTGAGCCCTTCGCCCAGGGGATGTGCTGTATACCCTTAGATTATGCATATTATAGAAAATATTCTTAAGGAAAACCTAAAGGATTAAGGTCCTAAGGCTAAGTGGACAGGGACTGTAGGCAGAGGGTGAGGCCACAGGAGATGAGGGGAGGGGCCAACAATGAAGAATGCTGGGCCTCCTCTGTGACGTTTGGTACTGTGGCTAAAGGATCTCAGTGAGACTAGAGCCTAGGTGGTAGGTGGTGATGGCAGGCTTTAGCAATGCCATGGTAGGAAGCCTCTGCATCAGTCTCCTTTAGAGGCTCTGAAACCTTCATCTATGGGGACTTTAAGCAGTCAAATCCTGCGATGTAAGGAAACAGGCACAGTAGATCTGCAGCAGCCAGAAGTCCAGGCGGGCCCCAGTTATATGTCTGGCAGTCGCAAGCGCAAGCATGGTGGTGGGCCCTGCTTGGAGTCAAAATCTGACAGCCATTGGTCTCTGGGGCAGGAAGAGAATCTACAGCAAATCCTCAGTACAAGCAGCAGAAAAAAAGTTAAGATCACATCCAAGTATGCTTACCAAACTTTATTTTTGAATGGGGAAACCAGTGACATTAAAATCCGTGCTCTGGGGAAAGTATGGTGTTTACACAAAATATTTTTATGTCAATCAGGCTACTTTGCTAATATGTTCAGGGGTTCTTGGAAAGAAACTCACAAAGATATTATTGAACTGGAGATTAATGACCAGAATATAGATGTGGAATCGTTGCATTTTGTACTAGGCTCATTGTACAGGGATGAAAATGTCTTAATGGAGCCCCTTCAGGTTCCAGGAGTTTTGGCAACAGCGTATCTGCTTCAGGTAAAGGACTTAACTCAGCAATGTGACGAGACTATGACGAAAACGATTAATGTGAAAACTGTATGTGGTTATTATGCAGCAGCAGAAAGCTATGGGTTAGATTATGTAAAGACAAGGTGCTTTGAATGGCTTCTTCACAATTTGATGACACACCCAAGTGTTGAACTTTACAAAGAAGTCAGTATAGATCTCATGAATCTGCTCATCTCTTCTTCTAATTTACTAGTAACGCAAAAGGAAATGGATGTATACACCACACTTAAAGAGTGGATGTTTCTTCGCCTTAACCCAGCTTGGAAAGGCTCAATGAAACAGCTTTTAGTTAATGCGAACAACTGGTTTTCTAGGCACAGAAAATGTGTTGGTAATACTGCCTTTCTCGAAACAAAAGAAGGCATAACATTTCAACCAGTGTTTAAAAAATTAAGGTTTCAACATATCATCTGTGACCTTGCCTCCACGAGAGTTATTGAACAAGATACTCTAATACCGTCAGAATGGTTATCCGCTGTTTACAAACAACAGTGGTTTACTTTGCTCAGGGCACAACAATACAGGGAAATTGGGCCTCAAGACATTAATGAAACAGAACTTGAAGAATACAGCATGAGATGTGGTAAAAGGATTATCAAAGATGGAAAATACTCCTGGAAATGGTCAGGTTTCAACTTTGGCTTTCCCTTACATGTGATCTTTACCAGCCATTATATAATTTTCAAGCAAAATACTTTTAGTCAGCTTTGTGAAGGTTCTGAATGTTTGCAACCTCTACGAAATATTGCATTCAGATTAACTCTGGCATATTTTGATTCCAGTGGAAAAATAAGTTTCAGCAAAACAACTGGTTATAAAATCCTTACTTTTGAAAAGGATGAAGAACAAGTGGTGATGAAGTTGGATAGCATAGTTCTGAGCTTCCCTTTGTATATATTCTGTAACTTCCTGTTTATATCATTGGAAAATACAGGAAACTGATAATGTGGCCAATCGTAATATATTAGCATTTTGGAAACTTTTGATGCTTTTTTAAAATTTAACATCTCTCTTGTTAAACACAGTTAACATGACCAATAACAAAAATGAAAATAGTCTTACTAATATGGTAACATCACAAATACTCATCATCTTCATTTTATTTCTATGTATCTATGAAGAAAAAATTTAATTCCGAAAAAATATCTGTCACAGCAAAATAGTCAATGATGCTGGCATCTTTTGTTATACATTTGCCATCAACAGCCAAGCTGCAAGTGAAAATAAGGGACTGTATTCCCAAGAAACTAAAACTAAATTAACTTTGTTAGATAACTTTTACTCTAACGCTGAGACAAAATAAAGAGTTCTCTCCCTTGCTGAAACCATTGTGCAAATGTGGTTTTAGTTGCAGTAATAGTAGAGAAAGGGAGTCTATCATCAGTTAAAACCTGGGATTAGTCGCTCCGATTTGGATTCGGAAATGTACAGTTTTAAATGACCTGACAAACAGTGTCAGGTTTCCTAACACTACATACTCTATAATTTAGTGGTATTGTACAATTAGCTTGGCCCATTTTCTCAGTGGTTTGAAGAATTTGTATTGCTATTTATCTGGAAAATATATATTTGCATAGCCATAAATATCTGATCATTATATATTATATAGTGTAACATATATAATTCTATATAGCATATATAAATAAATACAAATAAATTATATATGTGTATACACACATATGTAATATATATATTTATATGTTTGTAAAGACCAAAGAATGAGAATTTTTGATATAGTTAAACAAATGGCTCTATAAACAAAAATGAATTTTGATAACATCAGTTATTTTTGTAACTATCAAGATATGAATTATATTGGTTTACTTATCATTTTTATTAACTTATATTCAATTGATAAATAATAAGTCTGTATATTTTGGGAGTATAATGTGATAATTTTGTTTCAATTGATGGAAAGATTACTTATAATGTGATTTTTTGATCTGTGTATATGTTGTGTAAAGATTCAGCCAGGTTAGATTTATCACCTCACCAACTTATCATTTTTTTTTTGTATGTAGGATATTAAAATCTATATTTTAGAAATTCTGATACAGTACATTATTATTAACTTATAATGTAAGTTATAAGTTGGTCATCATGCAGTGAAATAATATATAATTAGAACTTATTCTTCCTAACTGAAACTTTGTACCCTTTGATCAACATATCCTCTTTGTTCTTTCCTCCTTTGCTAGCTTCTTCCCTGCCTCTGGTAACTACCTTCTACTCTCTGTTTCTATGAGATTTACTATTGACTGAGTGAAGAGACATCCCACAGATTAGGAGAAAATATTTGCAAAACATACATCTGATAAGGGGTTAATATCCAAAATATATAAGGAACTCAAACTACTGAACCTCGAGAAAACAACCCATTTTAAAGATGATCAAAAGAACTGTGGAGTGAGAGGAGAGGGTAAGTGGTGTGGTAAGCTCTTGCCTATTAGGTTCAATGTAGGGGTACATGGCACACCTGCTGAAGACGGGCTCAACTGCATCTTGGGCTTTACCTAACAAGTGCAAATCGTGGAACCTAATTGTGTGTACCCTTATATTAATCCAAAATAAAAAATAAAAGCTTGTTAATTAGTTTGAGTTCTTTGTAGATTCCAGTTATTAGCCCTTTGTCAGGTTCTTAGTATGAAAATATCTTCTCCCATTCTGAAGGTTGTCTGAAACAGTCCCTGAGCTAGGAAGAAAGGTAGTCTATCCAACTGACTGGTATTCAAACATCTTAAAGGTTGTTTGTGTTGGTGTCAATATGTTTGCGATTTTTGTGAACATACAGATTTTACTGTGTCACATACTCCTTGAGCTCCAAGATAAGAACAATTTAGTGTGATATCCTTACAACAACCCATTGTTTCTTTCTATTTATTTATTTATTTTGATTGTTATTTTTAAGACCATCATGTTCTCACATATCATAAGGGCCTTAGGATAACTTACATCATGATTATTAGTAACTATATTTGGTTTATTTAAATTGTGATGGTAAATCGAGAGTAACATTATTAGCATAACCACTTTGTATTGTCTCAGGTCATCATTTTCTGAAATATTGGTGCCATGATCTTTAGGGCAAACTGAAGAGCTTCAGGTCACTTAAGGTTAACCAGACAAATGTTTTATATATATTTTTTTATTTCTTATAGCATAACTGTGTACATTAATGCAATCATGGGGTACAGTGTGTGTTTTCATATACATTTTGAAATACTCTGCTTTTAGAGAGGTTAACTTATACCCATGTAAGATAAACCATAGAGGTGACCCCACCAATCACCCTCCTTCCCTCACTTCCCCTCTCCCACCCTCTTCCCATATTCTAAGGCTATAATTAGGTTACGACATTCCTATAAAAGCTATGAATTAGTTTCAAAATAGGGCTGTGTGCACTGGATAATTTTTCTTCCATTCTTGAGATACTTTGCAAAGAAGAACATTTTCTAATTCTATCCATGTAAACATGAAGGAGGTAAAGTCTCCATCTCTCTTTAGGGCTGCATAGTATTCCATGGTGTACATATACCACAGTTTATTGATCCATTCTTGGGTAGATGGGCATTTGGGCTTCTTCCATGACTTAGCAATTATGAATTGGGCTGCAATAAACATTCTGATACAAATATCTTTGTTGTAATTTGATTTTTGGTCTTCTGGATATATACCTAATAAACAAATTGCAGGATCAAATGGCAGGTCTATTTTTAGTTATCTCAGTGTTC
>NW_003852816.1:11261-23658 GCF_000181295.1 Otolemur garnettii | reverse complement strand
TTTATAGTATAGTCTGAGGTCTGGTAACGTAATTCCTCCTACTTTGTTTTTGTTCCTGAGTAATGTCTTTGCTATTCGAGGCTTTCTCTGATTCCATATAAAATGAAGTATTATTTTTTCTAGATCTTTAAAGTATGACAATAGAGCTTTAATGGGGATTGCATTAAAATTACATATTGCTTTGGGTAGTATAGACATTTTAAGAAGGTTGATTCTTCCCAGCCATGAGCATGGTATGTTTTTCCATTTGTTAACACTTTCAGCTATTTCTTCTCTTAGAATTTCAAAGTTCTCTTTATAAAGATCTTTCACGTCCTTTGTTAGGTAAATTCCCAAATATTTCATCTTCTTTGGCACTACTGTGAATGGAATAGAGTCCTTGACTGTTTTTTTGGTTTGGCTGCTGTTGGTGTATATAAAGGCTACCGATTTATGAGTGTTGATTTTCTAACCTGAGACCGTGCTGTACTCCTTGATTACTTCTAAGAGTTTAGTAGTGGAATCCCTGGTATCTTCCAGATATACAATCGTATCATCTTCGAAAAGTGAAAGTTTAATCTCTTCTGATCCTATATGGATAGCCTCATTCGCTTTTTCTTCCCTGATTGCGATGGCTAAAACTTCCATCATAATGTTAAAGAGCAATGGAGATGATGGGCAACTTTGCCTGGTTCCTGATCTGAGTGGAAATTATTTCAATTTAACTCCATTCAATACAATATTGGCTGTGGGTTTGCTGTAGATGGCCTCTATCAGTTTAAGAAATGTCCCTTCTATACCAATTTTCTTAACTGTTCTAATCATGAAGGGATGCTGGATATTATCGAACGCTTTTTCTGCATCAATTGAAAGAATCATATGGTCTTTGTTTTTTAATTTGTTTATGTGATGAATTACATTTACAGATTCACGTATGTTGAACCATCCTTGAGATCCTGGGATAAAACCCACTTGGGCATGGTGTAGAATTTGTTTGATGTGTTGCTGGCTTCTGTTGGTTAGGATTTTGTTGAATATTTTCACATCAATATTCATTAGTGATATTGGTCTATAATTTTGTTTTCTTGTTGGGTCTTTTCCTGGTTTGGGGATCGGGGTGATGTTAGCTTCATAGAATGTGTTGGGCAGTGTTCCATCTTTTTCTATGTTTTGGAAAAGGTTGAGTAATATAGGTACTAGTTCCTCTTTAAAAATTTGGTAGAATTCTGACGTGAAGTCATCTGGTCCTGGGCTTTTCTTTTTAGGGAGATTTTGTATAGTTGATGCTATTTTAGAACTTGATATAGGTCTGTTCAACATTTCCACTGCATTCTGGCTAAGTCTTGGGAGATGACGTGCTTCCAAGTATTGGTCAATTTCCTTCAGATTGTCATATTTCTGGGAATAAAGTTTCTTGTAATATTCATTAAGGATTTTTGGAATTTCTAAAGAGTCTGTTGTTATTTCATCTTTACAGTTTCTGATTGATGAGATTAGAGACTTTATTCTTTTTTTCTTGGTTAGGTTGGCCAAAGGTTTATCAATTTTGTTGATTTTTTGAGAAAACCAACTTTTTGATTTATTGATCTGTTCTATAATCCTTTTGTTCTCAATCTCATTTAATTCTGCTCTAATTTTGGTTATTTCTTTTCTTCTGCTGGATTTGGGATTGGAATGTTCTTCCCTTTTCAGCTGCTTGAATATTTTATATTTCTTCCCATTTTTACCTACTGTTTCTGTACTCTGATGATTAAATGGACCATATAGAATCTCAAAAATGTTGATATTTCTTTTATAACCTTTTTAGGAAAATAAGTGCATGTATCATTTGAAGTATATATATACGTGTGTGTGTGTGTGTGTGTGTGTATACTGACGTGAATGCTTTGGCATATATAGAACTCAATTAATTTAGAAAATAATTAATGGCAAATGGGATACTCTTTGTGTGTAAGCCATAGGGAACTGAATATATGTCATTTAGAGGCTCAGGTAGAGACAAAGAACAATCAGATATGATGTAAATTATTTATACATTTAATCATATTTTTGGTTGGGCAGATTATGTAAAGCAATGATCCTATCTAGCCTCTATTGCTAACCAAAGGAAGTTTAGAAGGCAAATATTACTCTCAGATTTAATACTGTGACAGAGACTTTTTCTGATGGGAATAAAAATAGGAATAAATTCATTATTGCAGATGTATACTAAAGTCATAGGCACAGTCAAAAGCATACTAGAACCATACACTGGGGATGCCAAAAAATGGGGTACAGTTTATAGGAGATGTTACCTATGTATTATATATTATATTATGTATATACTTTGACTATCTCTCTCTTATAACAGTAGAAGTCAAATGTGACTTGTATTTATCTTTCCTTATTGGTATATATACATTAAGTATTATAAAGTTAATACAGTTTTTCCTAAAATATGTATACATTTTTAAATTTCAGATTAATATGATGATACAGCCAATTAGCATACATAGTTTGCATTTGGTATGTTAAAGTCTGAGTTGCCACTGTGTCCTTCACCCAGAAAGTGTGCATTGTACCTGTGTATTTGGCCCTTTGGGTGGTATTCCACTGAACACCTTCCCTCTTTTCCTTTACTTGAATTCAACTAAGTTTTTCTCTCATGTGAGCCTGTAATTGTTAATCTACTATTTTTAACTTATTGCTGAGTACAAGTGATGGTTATCTTCCATTCTAGCGATACTTTGCTTAGGAGGATGTTCTCCAAGTCCATCCAGATTATTACAAAAGATTCAAAGTCCCCATGTTTTCATGTTTGAATAGTATTGCATGGTATACATATACTACTGTCAGTGCCTGCTGTGGCACCCCGTCACTGAGCAAATAAAAACATCCAGGACACGGATTGAAGGTACATGCCTGCAAGAGGTGGGCTTCCTGTCTGTCTTCTGAGAGCTCCGAGAAACCTCTCTCTTGGCCTTTTATTGAAGCCTCATACAACAGGAGTGGGGGCCCACGTGCTAGGCTCACATGTTTAATGGTTGCTAAGTGCTCCTTCTGCCCGGGCTCAACACATATCCTGTTGCCCTAAGAATGTTACAAACTAACAAATTGCTTGCAAATGAGCTACCACTCTTATCTCATTCATGCATGCAGCTGCTTGAAGGCTTGTCTCTGGGCTGCAAAACATCTCCATACTGGCTAGGAGATTGTCTCGCTCCCAGCGCTTTCTTCAAGAACTACTGGCTGCTTCTATAAGCGTGGTGCTCAGTCTCCTACATGTCCCCCTTTTCTCACTTAAGATATTCTTGTACAGGGTAAGGGAGAGACCCACAGTTGTCTGTTTTGTCTGTCGTTATTATCGAGCAGCTCTCCTTCCTGCCAAGTAGAAGAACAAAAACCACAAAATAACTAACAAAGTTATTCCAACAAAACCAGTGAGGGATTTCCCAGAAGAAAAAGGAGAAGGAGTAGCTACACTGTTGAAAGTGTTTATCATTTCAATTCTTGTGGCAGATTACACTCTTAAGGGTGAGAGGACTGGGGATCACTTCCATATAGGTTCATCAAATAAAATTCTCTCACCTTTGCTGATGTTAACAATTATTGCCAAGAACAAGAAGTTTGCTGGTGTGGATTTGCCTCGCATGTCAACCACCTCAAAAGCTGGCTGCTTTTGTTACTGATCTTGCTAGAGCCTAATGGGGGATTCCCTAAAGGGTGGAACCCTGTATCAATCCTTTCTCTCAGAATAGAAGCTTCAACTGCCATTGGGGAAAAGGGTGCTGACTTCTCCAAGGTACTTCCCACTGAAACTGGATGATGATATAGGGGGACAGTTAGAGGTTCCTGAGAAGAGGTTGATCCAGGTTTCACAGTAAATGGAAATAATGGTCTCTTTGAAATGCGCTTTGGTAGTTTGTATATTATCAGGAATTTGTTTCCTCTAATTTGCCAAATATATAGACCTAGAGTTGGTCTTAATGTTTTCTAGTTGTCCTTTTAATATCCTAGTCAGTAGCTACAGGCAGACACATCATATAAATTCAAAAACATTTTTAATGCACTCAAGACAGTTATGCTAGAAACTTTAACTTCTTAATATCTTAAGTCTCTCATTCTGTATAAATTATATCCACCTCAAATTATGTTTAGCATAAGACTGACATGGTAAGCCAAACTACTACAAAATATTACATAAACAAGCAACATTAGTCACAGATGTGTTTTGCTATCCATCAACTAATTAATAATTCAAGATTTTCTAATTAGATGTTATTTAGAAAATCCTAAAGACTGGCAAGGTTTCTTGCCCATGTGGGGCTTGATCCAGCAGGCAGACAGCCACTGCCTCTTTTGATGTTCAGTAATGATGTAAGCAAAATCTCGACCTCAATGTAGTACATTCCCATTCAGACATATCAGGGTTTCCATTGGAAATAGGTTGTTTAAATCCCCATACTTGTATTTGTTGCCTGTGGTCCCTGGGTTGGGCCTGACTGATGGTTTTTCTGCTGCAAAGGTGTTCTATTCCTATCAAGTTGAAAGCAGCATTCATTTGCCCAATGGAACCCCTAGGGCATACACCTGAGGGTTTACATTCTCCTTGTTTGCTTTGATTACTAAATGACAGATGGTCTTTTCCATTGGTATTCTACTTGCTATTCCCTTTCCAACCCTCTTTTCTCATATACCCTAGCTTCTCAAAATTTTGTCATTTGATGATTTTAACTGTGAGACTATTCAACTGGTCTTCTGACTATTTAATCTGAATTCTGATTCTTTTAGGCAACTGTTCTTATTTTGGCTCAAATCAATTCTTCGAATTATATTCTGTGCCTCAGGTTCTTTCTTTTAAGTTACTTTAAGTTCTCTTAATGAAATTAAAGACTCCTTTTTGTTGTTTGCCAAAGGTCCCGCTTATTCTGAGGAGTGCTTCTCCTCCTTGGTTTCTTATTTTTACTGTTTGACAAAAGGTCTCACTACTTTATAGGAATTCCTTTGATTTACAAAATGAGCTCTCACAATCTGACAGACAAACAAACACAGGCACATCGCTGAGATGAAGAAAAGGACTCCACATACACGCTGCCGTTTGCCAAAAGGTCCCGCTTACTTTGGGCAGCATTACGCCTTTCGTTGTCTTTCTTTCTTTTCTTGCTGTTTTCCAAAGTTCCTACTTACTTTGAGTGTGGCTCCCCCTTTGACTAAAAGAGACCAAAGTTCACGCTTAACCCAAGCACAGCTCCCCCCTTGGTTGAAAGAGATCAAAGGTCACACTTCACCCAAGCACAGTTCCCCCTTTGGCTGAAACTCCCTCTTGCCATTTGCCAAAGGTGTCACTTACTCTGAGTGTAATTTCCCCTTTTGGTCCGTGACTCCTTCCAGATTCTGTCAGATCCTGCTGACTATACCATCTGTTGGTGCCTGCTGTGGCACCCTGTCCCCGTGTGAATAAAAACAACTGGGACACAGATTGAAGGTACATGCCTGCAAAAGGTGGGTTTCCCGTCTGTCTTCCGAGAGCCCAGAGAAACCTCTCCCTTGTCCTTTTATTGAAGCTTCACACAACAGGAGTGGGGCCCCATGTGCTAGGATTACATGTTTACTGGTTGCTAAGTGCTCTTTCTACCCAGGCTCAACTCTCATCCTGTTGCCCTATGAATGTTACAAAGTATAACAGTTGCTTGCTAATGAACTACTAATCTTATCTCATTAATGCATGCAGCTGCTTGAGGTCTTGTCTCCGGGCTGCAAAAAATCTCCATGCTGGCTAGGAGATTGTCTTGCTCCCAGCGTCTTCTTCAAGAGCTGTTGGCCACTTCTATAAGCCTGCTGCTTAGTCTCCTACATACTACACTTTATTAGTCCGTTCATAGGTTGAAGAGCACATGGATTGTTTTATCATCTTTGTGACTGTGAACTCAGCTGCTATAAATATTTGAGTGCAAAAATCTTGTGGTAAAATGTACTTTTTCTTTTGTGCAGATGTCTAATAATGGGATTGCAGGGTGAAATTGAAGGTTAACTTCTAGTACTTTGAGGACTCTCCATACTTCTTTCCATAAAGGCTGAAATAGAGTGCAGTCCTACCAACAGTGGAGGAATGTTCCCTTCTCTCCCATATCCATGCTTTGGGACCTTGTGATGTGGGCCATGCTCACTAGAGTTAAGGTGGTATCTCAGAGTGGTCTCAGTGGATCCAGTTTCCATCTTCTGCAGGTCGCCAGCCAGTTCACCCAGCACCATCTGTTAAATAGGGAATCTTTTCCCCACTCAATGTTTTCAATTGGCTTGTCAAAGATCGTATAATGTTAAGTAGCTGGGTTCATCTCTTGGTTCTCTATACACTACTGGGACCTCATCAAACTAAAAAGCTTCTGCACAGCCAAGAACACAGTGAGTAAAGCAAGCAGACAGCCCTCAGAATGGGAGAAGATATTTGTAGGTTATGTCTCTGACAAAGGTTTAATAACCAGAATCCACAGAGAACTCAAACATATTAGCAAGAAGAGATCAAGTGATCCCATCTCATGGTGGGCAAGGAAGCTGAGGAGAAACTTCTCTGAAGACAGGTGCATGGCCTACAGATATATGAAAAAATGCTCATCATTCTTAATCATCAGAGAAATGCAGATCAAAACTACTTTGAGATATCATCTAATGCCAGTAAGATTAGCCCATATCACAAAATCCCCAAATCACAGATGCTGGCATGGTTGTGGAGAAAAGGGAACATTTCTACACTGCTGGTGGGATTGCAAACTAATACGTTCCTTTTGGAAAGATATCTGGAGAACACTTAGAGAACTAAAAATCGACCTGCCATTTGATCCTATAATTCCTCTACTAGGTATATATCCAGAAGACCAAAATTCACGCTACAACAAAGATATTTGCACCGGAATGTTTATTTAAGCCCACTTCATAATTGCTAGGTCATAGAAGAAGCCCAAGTGCCCATCGACCCACGAATGGATTAATAAATTGTGGTATATGTACACCATGGAATACTATGCAGCCCTAAAGAAAGATGGAGACTTTACCTCTTTCATGTTTACATGGATGGAGCTGGAAAATATCCTTCTTAGCAAAGTATCTCAGGAAGGGAAGAAAAAGTATCCAATGTACTCAGCCCTACTAAGAAACTAATTTATAGCTTTCATAGTAAAGCTATAACCCAATATGGGGAACAGGGAGAGGGAGGGGAGTGGAGGTGGAAGGATGGATGGAGAGAGGGTGATTGGTGGGATCACACCTATGGTTCATCTTATAAGAGTACATGTGAATCTTTCTAAATGTAGAATATAAATGTCTTAACACAATAACTAAGAAAATGACATGAAGGCTATGTTAACCAGTTTGATGAAAATATTGTATATAAAAACAGCACAATGTAACCCATGACAGTATTAATGGACAGAGCTATGATTTAATTAAAAAAATAAAAATAAAAAGATATTATCTGCTTAATGAAACCAGTATCTATTTCTGCTATTTGAAATAAGAACCTTGGCTAATATGGGGTACAGCATGCTTTTCACCGTTTCCTTGTCTGGAATTTTCATTTATTAATGGAATTTATAATTAAAATCATGACTGTATAGATTTATGGGGCAAAGTGTGATGATTTGATATAAATTGTGGAATGCATAAATAAAACTGAATAACATACCAATCACCTCACTTATTTTTTTCTGGTAAGACATTTAACATTTACTCTTATTTTTTTGAAATATACTCTTGCATTGGGAACATTAGGTAAGATATCACCAAATACTCTCCCTCCATCCACCAATCTCCCTCCCTCCTTCCACTCCCCCTTGTTAGACTATATTTGTGTTTTATCATTCATATGAGTGTGAAAGTGTTTATATATTGGTTTCATAATAGCATTGTGTACATTGAATACATTTTTTTCCATTCTTGAGATACTTTATTGAGAAGAATGTGTTCCAGATCCATCCAGATAAACATAAAAGATGTAAAATCTCCATATTTTTTATGACTGAATTATATTTTATGGTATACAGATGCTACAGTTTGTTAATCTATTCATGGGTCGATGGACATTTGGGTTGCTTCCATGACTTGGCAATTCTGAATAGGGCTCCAATAAACATTCTGGTGCAAAAGTCTTTGTGGTAAATGATTTTTCTTCTTCTGGGTGGATACCTTGTAATGGAATTGTGGGATCAAATGGAATGTCAACTTTTAGCTCTTTGGGGAATTCTCTATAAAGGTTGTATTAGTTTGCCATCTCACTTTCACTGTAGAAGTGTTCCTATCTCTCCACATCCATGCCAGCACCTGCAGTTTTGAGACTTTGTGATGTGGGCTAATCTTACTGGAGTTAGGTGACATCTTAAAGTGGTGTTGCTTTGCATTTATCTGATGATAAAAGATGACGAGTATTTTTTTTCCTTTTTTAAAATTATATCATAGCTGTATACATTCATGCATTTATGGGGTACAATGTACTGGTTTTATATACAATTTGAAATATTTTCAATAAACTGGTTAGCATAGCCTTCACTGCACTTTCTTAATTATTGTGTTAAGACATTTATACTCTACACTTAGCAGATTTGATATGTACCCTTACATAATGCATCATAGGTGTGGTTGGACCACTTACCCTCCCACCACTCATCCTCCCCCCTCTTCTCCCCTCCCTCCCCCTCCTCTTTCCCCTTCATTTTGGGCTGTAGTTGGGTTATAGCTTTCATATGAGAGTGTGGTGGCTTATATATTGCTTTTATTTATTTATTTATTTATTGCAGTTTTTGGCCAGAGTTGGGTTTGAAACTGCCGCCTCTGGTATATGGGGCCAGCACCCCACTCCTTTGAGCCACAGACACCACCCAGCTTTTATAGTAAAGCTGAGTACATTGGATACACTTTATTCCATTCTTGAGATACTTTGCTAAGAAGAATATGTTCCAGCTCCATCCAAGTAAACACAAAAAAGGTAAAGTGCCCATCTTTTCTTAAGGCTGCATAATATTCCATGTGTACATATACCACAATATTAATCCATTCATGGGTCAATGGGCACTTGGGCTTCTTCCACTACTTAGCAATTGTGCAATAAATATTCTGGTCCAAATATCTTTGTTGTAAAGTGATTTTTGGTCTTCTGGATATATACCTAGTAGAGGAGTTGGAGTATCGAATGGCAGGTCTATTCTCAGATCCCAAAGTGATCTCCAAACTTCTTTCCAAAAAGAATGTATTAGCTTGTATTCACACCAGCAGTGCAGAAGTGTTCCCTTTTCTCCACATCCACACCAACATCTACAGTTTTGGGATTTTGTGATTTTGGCTACTCTAACTGGAGTTAGATGATATCTGAAAGTGGTTTTGATTTGCAGTTCTCTGGTGATTAAGGATGATGAGCATTTTTTTATGTGTCTATAGGCCATGTGCCTGTCTTCTTCAGAGAAGTTTATATTCAAATACCTTGCCCACAATGGTATGGGGTCACTTGTTCTTTTCTCTTCTTTTTCCTTTTATTAAGTCATACGCACATAGATCATGAATACATTTATGCATATGTGGGGTATAATGTGTTGATTCTTTTATACAATTTGAAGTGCTTACATCAAACAAATTAATATAGCTTTTGCCTCATTTACTTGATTATTGTGTTAAGACATTTATGTCCTATACTTGATAGATTCGACTTGTATCCTTGCAATATGCTCCATAGGTGTGATCCCACAGTTTACCCTCCCTCTATCAAACCTCCCCCCTCCCCTTCCTTCTCACTCCATTTCCCTCCTTTATCCTGGGCTATAGTTGTGATCTATCTTTCATAAGAAAGTGTGAGTGAATATAATTTGGTTTTGTAGAAGTACTGAGTACATTGGATACTTTTTCTTCCATTCTCGAGATACTTTACTTTGGAGAATATGTTCCAGCTCCATCCATGTAAACATGAAAGAAGTAAAGTCTCCATCTTGTTTTAAGGCTGCATAGTATTCAATGGTATACATGTGGCACAATTTATTAATCCATTCATGGGTTGATGGGCACTTGGGCTTCTTCCATGATGTAGCAATTATGAAGCGAGCTGCAATTAAACATTCTGGTGCAAATATCTTTGTTGTAAAGTGATTTTTGGTCTTCTGGATATATACCTGGTAGAGGAATTGCAGGATCAAATGGCAGGCCTATTTTTAGATACCGAAGTGATCTCCAAACCTCTTTCCAAAAGGAATGTATTGGTTTGCATTCCCACCAGCAGGGCAGAAGTGATCCCTTTTCTCCACATCCATGCCAACATCTATAGTTTTGGGATTTTGTGATATGGGCTACTCTTACTGGAGTTAGGTGATATCTGAAAGTGGTTTTGATTTGCATTTCTCTGATGATTAAGGATGATGAGCATTTTTTCAAGTGTCTGTAGACCATGTGCCTGTCTTCTTCAGAGAACTTTATATTCAAATCCCTTGCCCACAGTGGCTTGGGATCACTTGTTCTTTTCTTGCTAATACACTTGAGTTCTCTGTGGATTCTGGTTATCAAAATTTTATCAGAGACACAATGTGCAAATATCTTCTCCCATTCTAAGCACTGTCTGCTTACTTTGCGTAGTGTGTTCTTGGCTGTGAAGAAGGTTTTTAGTTTGATTAGGTCCCAGTGATGTATTTTTGGTGTTGCCTCAATTGTCCAGGGGGTCTTCTCAGAAAATATTTTCCCAGGCTGATTTCTTCAAGTGTTTTCCCTGCACTCTCTTCTAGTATTTTTATAGTTTCATGTCTTAAGTTTAAATCTTTTGTCCAGTGAGAATCTATCTTTGTTAATGCTGAAAGGTGTGGGTCCAGTTTCAGTCTTCTACAAGTCGCCAGCCGGTTCACCCAGCATCATTTCTTAAATAGGGAGTCTTTTCCCCACTGAATATTTTTGATAGGCTTATCAAAGATCAAGTGATGATAAGTAGCTGAATTTATCTCTTGGTTCTCTACTCTGTTCCATACATCTACATCTCTGTTTTTCTGCCATTACCATGCTGTTTTGATCACTATAGATTTATAGTATAGTCTGAGGTCTGGTAGCGTGATACCTCCTGATTTATTTTTATTTCTGAGCAACACCTTGGCTTTTCTCATTCCATATAAAATTAAATATTATTTATTCGAGGTATTTAGAGTATGACAGTGGTGCTTTAATAGGGATTGCATTAAAATTGTATATTGCTTTGGGTAGTATGGACACTTTAACAATGTTGATTCTTCCCAGCCGTGAGCATGTTATGTTTTTCCATTTGTTAACAACTTCAGCTATTTCCTTTCACAGAGTTTCATAGCTCTTTTTATAGAGATCTTTCATGTCCTTTGTTAGGTTAAACTCCCAAATATTTCATCTTCTTTGGCACCTCTATTCTAAAAGGAATAGAGACCGTGATTGGTTTTTCAGCTTCACTACTGTTGGTATATATAAAGGCTACATATTTGTGAGTATTGATTTTGTATTCTGGGATGCTACTGTATTCCTTAATCACTTCTAGGAGTTTTGTAGTTGAGTCCCTGGGGTTTTCCGGGTAAACGATCATATCATCTGCAAAGAGTGATAGTTTGATCTCCTCTGACCCTATATGGATCCCCTCAATTGCCTTCTTTTGCCTGATTGAAATGGCTAAGACTTTCATTACAATGCTAACAACCAGTGGGGACAATGGGAAACCTTGCCTGGTTCCTCATCTGAGTGGAAATGTTTGCAATTTTATTCCATTCAATATGATATTGACTGTGGATTTGCTGTAGAGGGCCTCTATCAGTTTAAGAAATGTCCCTTCTAAACCTATTTTCTTAAGTTTTAATATCATAAAAGGATGTTGGATATTACCCAAAGCTTTTTTCTGCATTGATTGAGGGAATCATATGGTCTTTGTGTTTTATTTTGTTTGTGTGATGTATTATATTATAGAATTACGTATATTGAACCATCCTTGAGACCTTGTGATAAAAACAATTTGGTCATGGTGTACAATTTGTTTGATGTGTTGCTGGATTCTGTATGCTAGGATCTTATTTAATATTTTTGCATCTATATTCACTAAAGATATTGGTCTATAATATTCTTTTCTTGTTGGGTCTTTTCCTGGTTTGGGGAGCAAGGTGAAATTTGCTTCATAAAATGTGTTGGGAAGTATTCTTTCTTTTTCTATGTTTTGAAAAACGTTAAGTAATACAGGTACTAGTTTCTCTTTAAAGGTTTGGTAGAATTCAGATGTGAAGTCATCTGTTCCTGGACTCTTCATTTTGGGGAGATTTTGTATGGTTGATGCTATTTCAGTACTTGATATAGATCTTTTCAACATTTCTAATTCTTTCTGGCTAAGTCTATGAAGGTGGCATGCTTCCGAGTATTGGTCAATTTCTTTCAGATTTTCAAATTTCTGAGAATATAGTTTTTTGTAGTATTCTTTAAG
>NW_003852816.1:0-9198 GCF_000181295.1 Otolemur garnettii | reverse complement strand
TGATATAGTATAGTCTGAAGTCGGTAGCTTGGTTTTACCTGATTTGTTTTTATTTCTGAGTAATGTTTTGGCTATTTGAGGTTTTTCTCTGTTTCCTTATAAAATGAAGAACTAGTTTTTCCAGACCTTTAAAGTATGACAGAGGTGCTTTAATGGGGATTGCATTGAATCTGTAGATTGCTTTGGGTAGTATGGACATTTTAACAATGTTGATGCTTCCTAGCCAAGAGCATGGTATGTTTTTCCATTTGTTGACATCTTTGGCTATTTCTTTTCTCAGAGTTTCATAGTTCTCTTTATAGAGATCTTTCATGTCCTTTGTTAGGTACAGTCTCAGATATTTCATTTTCTTTGGCACTACTGTAAAGAGAATAGAGTCCATGACTGTTTTTTCAGCATGACAACTGTTGGTATATATGACTGCTACTGATTTGTGAGTATTGTTTTTGTAGCCGCTGATGCTGCTGTATTCCTTGATCATGTTCTAATAGTTTTGTGGTTGAGTCCCTGGGGTTTTCCAGGTAAACGATCATATCATCTGTGAAGAGTGATAGTTTGATCTCCTCTGAGCCTATGTGGATCCCCTTGATTGTCTTCTCTTGCCTTATTGAAATGGCTAAGACTTCCCTTATAATGGCAAATAGCAGTGGAGATAGTGGGTAACCTTGCCTCGTTCCTGATCTGAGTGGAAATGTTTTCCATTTTACTCCACTCAACATACTTTTGCCTAAAGGTTTGCTGTACATGGCCTCTATCAGTTAAAGAAATGTTCCTTCTATGCCTATTTTCTTAAGCGTTCTTATCACAAAAGAGATGCTGGATATTATCAAAAACTTTTTCTGTATTAAATGAGAGAATCATGTAGTCTTTTTTAAAAATTTGTTTATGTGATGTATTATATTTATAATTTATAGATTTATGTCTATTGAACCAGACTTGAGAGTCTGGGATAAAACCCACTTGGTCGTGGTGTATAATTTGTTTGATGTGTTGCTGGATTCTGTTTGCTAAGATCTTACTGAATATTTTTGCTTCAGTATTCATTAGAGATATTGGTCTATAATTTTTCTTTCTTGTTGGGTCTTTTCCTGGTTTGGGGATCAAGGTGATGTTTTCTTCATAGATTGTGCTGGGAAGTATTCCTGCATTTTCTATGTTTTGGAAAAGGTTACGTAATATTGGTGCTAGTTCCTCCTTAAAAGTTTGGTAGAATTCTGATGTGAAGACATCTGGTCCCAGGCTTTTGTTTTGGGGAAGATTATGTATAGCTGATGCTATTTCAGAACTTGATATAGGCCTGTTCAAAATTTCCACTTCTTCCTGGCTAAGTCTATGGAGATGGCATGATTCCACATATTGGTCAATTTCCTTCAGATTTTCATATTTCTGAAATCTGAAAAAATATTTTTTCATATTTCTGAAAAAATATGAGTTTTTTGTAATATTCATTAAGTATTTTCTGAATTTCTCCAAAGTATGTGGTTATTTCATCTCTGTCATTTCTGATTGATGAAATTAGAGATTTTACTCTTTTATTTCTGGTTAGGTTAGCCAAAGGTCTATCTATTTTCTGACCTTTTCAAAAAACCACTTTTTTGATTCATTAATCTGTTCTATAATTCTTTTACATTCAATTTCACTTAATTCTGCTCTAATTTTCCTTATTTCTTTTCTTCTGCTGGGTTTGGGGTTGTAATGCTCTTCCTCTTCCAGTTGCTTGAGATGTCCCATTAAGTTGTTGATTTCCTCTCTTTCCATTCCCTTGAGGAAGGCTTCCAATACTATAAGTTTACCTCTTAGGACAACCTTTGTAGTATCCCAGATGTTCTGGTAGTTCATGTCTTCATTATCATTTTGCTCCAAAAATTTGGTAATTTCTTTCTTAATCACTCTATGACCCAGCTGTCATTTACCATAAGATTTTTAGTTTCCATGTCTTTGTGTGAGTTTGCAGATTCCTGTTGTTACTGAGTTCAACTTTTATTCCATGATGGTCCAAGAAGATACAAGGAATAATTTCTATTTTTTAAAATTTGCTGAGGTTAGCCTTGTGACCTAAGATGTGATCAATTTTAGAGGATGTTCCATGCGCTGATGAGAAGAATGTGTATTCACATTAGTTAGGATGAAATGTTCTGTATATGGCTGTAAAATCCAATTGTTCAATGGTTAATTTTAAGTCTAAAATTTCTCGTTTACTTTCTTATTGGAGGATCTATCCAACACAGCCAGAGGGGTGCTAACATCTCCGGCTATTATAGTGCTGGAGGAAAACAAGTTGCTCATGTCTGTTAGAGTCTTTCTTATAAATCTTGGAGCATTCTGGTTGGGTACATAGATATTAATAATTGAAATCTCATCATGTTGAGTGTTTCCCTTAACAAATATGAAGTGACCATCCCTATTTTTCCTTACTTTTGTTGGTTTAAAGCCTATTGTAGCTACAAATAAAATTGCAACACCCGTGCTTTTCTGATTTCCATGTGCCTGAATTATAGATGACCATCCCTTCACCCTGAGTCTATATTTATCTTTTAAGGTAAGATGAGATTCTTGTATGCAGCAGATGTCTGGCCTGAGTTTTTGTATCTGGTCAGCCAATGTGTGCCTCTTTAGAGGGCCATTTAAGCCTGAGAGTAGTGATAACCCTGGTATTATTTTGGGTGTTGAGTTTTTTGAAAGTCCAGTGGACATTTTTAATTCTTTAGCCACTGTGGAAGTTCAGTTTTGACCAAAACTTTCTCAGTGAGTTTACTTTGTTGGTAAAGCATTGTGGTGATCGTTGTGGAGAATGGGTCTGAGAATATCCTGGAGAGCTGGTTTATTTATGGCAAATTTCTTCAGCATGTGAATGTCATTGAAGTATTTAATTTCTCCATCATAACTGAAACTCAGTTTAGCTGGATACAGGACCCTGGGTTGAAAATTGTTTTGTTTTAGGAGGTTGAAAGTTGATGACCATCCTACTCTGGCTTGAAAAGATTCAGCAGAGAGATCTGCAGTCATTCTAATATTCTTCCCCTTGTAGGTTGTGGTTTTCTTATGTCTGGCTGCTTGCAGGATTTTCTCCATTAACTTTGGCAAAGTTAATCATAATATGTCTGGGAGATGCTTTATTTGGGTTGAGTCGTGCTGGGGTTCTGAAACTGTCTGCTATCTGAATTTTAGCATCTCTTGTGATGTTTAGGAAGTTATCCTCGATTATCTCTTGGAGAGGAGCGTCTGTACCTTTTGGCTATCTGAATTTTAGCGTCTCTTGTGATATTTAGGAAGTTATCCTCGATGATCTCTTGGAGAAGAGCGTCTGTACCTTTTGAAGCAACCTTGTCACCTTCATGGATTCCTATAAGGCGAATATTCATTTTCTTTGAATTAACCCAGTGATCTCTGAGAGAATGATCCATTTTTGCTCTCCACTTCTCTTCCTCTTTGTGCATTTGGAGCATTCAAAAGCTTTGTCTTCAATGTCAGAAATCTTTTCTTCTGCCTGCTCCATTCTGTTACTGAGGGATTGTACAGTATTTCTCATATCTTGGAAGGCTACAACTTCTTTTCTCAATGTGTCAAAATCTTTGGTGATTTCCTCTTTGAATTCATTGAATTCTTGAGACAAGTTTTGAATTATTCCTAGAATTTCCAATAAACAACTTTACTTCCATTCTATTAATCTAATTTGCCATCCAAATTCTATATTTGATTTCTGAAACCTCAGCCATCTGTTAATGAATGGGATCCTCTCGTGTAGCCGGTTTGTCATTCCTCAGGGGAGTTGATCTGTTCTGTCTATTCATGTTGCCAGAGTTTTTCCGCTGATTCCACCCCATGATTGTTGTTCGCTGTTTGGTGCTGCTAGATGAACAAGTAAGGTGAAATTGGAATGGGGGCTTCTGGGGTGGTGGTTGACCAGCCGTTTACCAAAGAGCGGGGACTGGTGACTGCAGCTTTTCCTCTACACCTTTGCAAAGGACTCATACAGTACTACAGCCTGAGACTCTGGAGACGTGCTTGTTGTGGTGGGGCTAGGTGGCTCTGTCTTGTATTCAGCTGATCTCTGTTCAATCCTAGTGAATCAGTGACTCTGGGTTGAAGTTTCAGTTTTGGAGAAATACAAGCAACTAAGACAACCCGTCCCCCATGGGCAACAACTGGAAGAGGAAAATCAAACCTTTCTTCTACAACAGAACCCGCGTACCACCTTGGAAGGTCCTCAGTTGATTTGTGCAGTTCAAGGGTTCCAAACCAACTGTTCCAATCAGCACGCACCCTCTAGTGGGAGAGTTCAAAATGTGTCCAGTAACTAGACAGCATGAGTCTACCTGTAGCTCAATTGCGGCTTGCTCCGGTGCTCTGAGGAGTCAGAAAAGCCTGTCCAGTAGAATTTTTGGACCAAAGGGGCTGATGCCTCTTTCCCCACCTTGCTCCCCCTTCACCACCGGACTCTGGTAACCCCAGTCTCTGGTAACCCCACTGCCAGTCTCTGTTAACCCAGTCTCTGTGGCCCAGTTCTCTCCAATAAGCAAATGTGCCAGGGCTTTGCACCTGCCAGAGTCAAAGTAAAGTCAATGCCTCCTCCTCTTGGCCACCACCCTCTGCCACCAGCCAGCTGCGGGAGCTGGAGCCTGCCTACCTGAGATACTCAATGGCAACTGGGAAGGGTTCCACCTGAGCTCAATCTAAACATGAAGATATCCAGACAGCAAATGTATTGCTCCCTTGGCCACCACACCTTTGCCACCGCTGTTTTCCAGCTCTGGAATCCCCATAGGGTGAGGTCTGGTTGTCTCTGGCAGACCACAGAGTTGTGCAGGTGGCTCTCTAAAATTAGACCCCAGTAGGATTGCTCTATTAATCCTGTTGGGTGAGAGGTGTCTCCATTTGGGTTCATGCACCTCAGCAATTCCTGAGTTTCTACCCGTTGTGTGGAGACCCAAGCCTCTACCCATTCCTGAGATACAGTTTCTCAGAACCAGGCCAGACACCGTCCTCTCTGTATTTTTCTGCACTGTTACCAGATTCACAGATACAGTGTCATTGCGCTGCCACCATCTATGCAATGCCCAGTCTTAGCCAAGAAGTGCAGACATTATGGTTTCTGCAGGGGTTGGACTACCAGGCAAGGGGGGAAGGGTAGACTGGAAGTTCAAGGTTGTAGGGAAAATATTTGTCCAAACTTCCTGCCAGACAAGGGAATTCCTAGGCTCGCAGCAGGGACTCTCTGGAGAAGGAGTCCCAGCCTCCAGCAAGTTACTCCAGTGGGGTGAGAGAAGGCAACTTCAGTTCCCCGTTCACTAGTAGAGATCCCACGGCAAGCAAGCAACTCTCTTGGGGGGGGGGATGGACACACATCCTCTTTGGGGTGGGTTCTGTACCTGAGATTTGTTTCCTTGGCATCACAGCTTGCCTTGGCAGAGAAGATGTGCAATTATCAATCTCTTCTCTCAGCTTGGCTCCTACCCTTCAGCTTTATTGGTTTCTTTCGGGCCCTTATCTATCCCTGTGGATAGGAGCTTCTGTTGTAAGCTGGCTTCAGGTAGCTATTATCCCCCACACCTCTTTTCCCTTGTTGGATGTAAAAATTGGAGTTCAAGGAAGTGGCCAACCTGATGTTTTAGCAGAACACAGGGCACATTGAAACAAAATTAACAAACAAAAAAACAAACAGACACACAAGCACACAGGCACACAAACAAACAATCAAAAAAAACCCAAAAATAATCAATAGCATAAAAATAACTTGAACAACCTGATCTAAGCACTCTCAGCAACCATAAGAGGAAGGGGAGCGCACGGCGCCCATAGACCAGCACTCAGGGCACCAGCCATGCACACCAGAGCTGGTGGGCTCGAACCCAGCCCAGGGCCTGCAAAACAACAATGATAACCTGAACCAGTAAACAGCCGGGTATTGTGGTGGGTACCTGCAGCCCCAGCCACCCGGGAAGCTGAGGCAAGAGGACCACTTAGCCCAAGAGAGTTTGAAGTTGCTGTCAGCCGCAATGCCACAGCACTCCACTGAGGGTGACAGAGTGAGACTCTGTGAAAGAAAAAAAGGAAGCAGAGAAAAAAATGATAATAGTTTTAAAAAATTAACAATAACTCCTACAAGAAAAAAAAGAGGGGGGAACTCAAAAAAACAAAAAGAACTAACTAAGAAAGAACAAAAATGGCAACAAAATTATTCATATATACATATATGTACATACTTATGAAAAAACACACGACTATATATATGCCATGGGGTTCGACTTTAGTAGGAATATATTTATATTGCAATATACTTTCTGGACACCAGATGGACCCATGAGTGGATACCAGGCTTATACCTGTTTCCTGGCTTAGATTGTTCTTGGTGTTTGCCTGATTACCCACTTGGTGCTGAGACCCTGTCAAAGTGTTGATTCCACCAATCTCAAAAAAATCTTCACAGTCAGGTTTCACAAATTCTCCCTGCAACAGTTCCCATAAAGTGTGGGATATCTTGGGCCAGTTCCAAGTGTAGGATGACTGTCTGCAGGTGAGACTCAAATTGCTGCACCTGGCCTGCGCAGAAAGGTGCCTGCGGTGACCTCCATCTCCCAAATTTTAAAACAATGGCCTCTTCCTATATGGGATCTTTCCCATCTGAGTGTCTCTCCTGCTGCCTAACCAAAGTGATGCTGCACCAGATGACACCTCACTCTAGGTGCCTAATTCTGCTCGGGAGTCCACACTTGACCAATCTTTACACACAATACCTAGTTTCCCCATGAACTGGAAATTATAATTCTCCGTGTTGGGGCTGGTTGCTGCCGCTGCCACCCACTGCCACTGCAGCTGGGGCACAGAACATTTCCTGGCAATCTCTGCAGCACCTGAGTACACTCCAAGCCCAGTAATCTGCTGCCTCACTGGACACCCCAACCTGCCACTCCCCACCAATATTCCACCCTGGGAATGATGCAGCCCACTCACTCTCACCTGTTGTTCCAGAAGAGCCAAGGTATAGGTCTTTCCCTTCCAGCATCATGCTGTGCCCTCCCTACTTTTAGAGATCCTTCACGTTCTTTCTTAGGTATATTTCCAGAGTTTTAATTGTTACTGAAGCTACTGTGTCTTCAAAGCATTGTGTCAGGTTGATGTTATTGCCATATATGAAGGCTACTGAGTTATGGATACTGATTTTGTATGCTGAGACATTACAAAATGGCTTGATCACTTCCAGGAGCCTTGTGGTTGAGATCTGAGGTTTTTTTACATGTATAAGATCATATCAGGGAGGTGGCAATATGGATGACTAGGAAGCGCTTTCCAGAGGCTCCCATGCGGAAGGAGAGATGAAAGATAGAAATTCCCCAAGAAAGATAATGATTTGGAGCTGAGCTAGGTGATAAGACTGAGGAGTGTGCACCACCCCTGTGGAGATGAGCTGCAACTCCAAGGAAACAAACTATAGGTACAAAACCCATCACCAAGCAGACATGAGTTTCTTCCCCCATGAGAAATGTTCACAGTGAACTTTTTACAAACAAGCAAGCAGAGTTCAGATTTCTTTTTATATCCCACAAGAGAGATCCCCCTTGTGAGCCTAGGCATTCTCTCTCCTGGCATAAAACTGAACATATCTTACATCTGCAATTCTGAACTCCCAGCCCACCCCTCCACCCCCACACCATGGTCTGGAAGCCTGTGCCTGTGGAGTCCAGATTCTTGGGCAATTTCTTGAGAGGTACAGGCATGGAATGGGCTTTTACAAGTCTGTGCTAAAACAGATTCATGGGCATAAAGTGGGTATTGCAGAGCGAGGGAGCCAAGTGGGACAGGGAGTAACATGGCCCATGGCAGTGCACCATGGTGGTGGTGGGGGCAACAACAGGTCTCCCACACCAGGTTGTATTTCCTGTTTTTCTTAGCAAACAGAGGGAGTTGGGCCTCTACCCTGGGGGCAGCCATGGGTGGAGCAGAACTGGGACAAAAACACAGGCTCCATGAACTTGGGGTATGCTGATGGTACTTGCCCAGGCGGGGCATGGTAGAGACTGAGACTAATGTGTGTGCATAGTGGCAGCACAACTTTTGTTGACGCATAATATGCATGGCCTACGGTGGAGCATAGCTGGGACAGAGTAGCAAACACTCCTAGAATATGTGCAGCAGAAGCAGCAGCAGCCAGGGGTAAGTCTGGGACAGAGACACACCCTCTCTGTGCTCTAATTTCACCCGCCCATCACAGAGTTTAGGGGTGACAGAGATGCAAATGCCACGAGAATACGCACTGACAGCAGCACAATCCTGGGCTGGGTCAGAGACACACCCTCTCTAAGCTCCAATTTCACCTGACCCACTGCAGAGTTCAGTGGGGACAGAGACATGGTGGCGGCACAAGCCTGGGGTGGAGAATCTTTTAAAGACTTGAGGAAGCCAGGGAGCCGGACTTCAGACCCAAGAGGTTGCTCTGGTGACAGATTATTCCACAGAGGAGGCACTGATCTCCCCTGTCTCAGGCAGGCCCATATATCTGTCACTTCCTCCCACTGAAGGGAGCCGGGCCACAGCCCAGGGGTCCACCAGTGGTGGGGCAAGGATACAACATAGGGTGGGGAAGGAAGCACATATTCCTCTGGCCTGACTCATGGCCTGGGTGAACCTTCCCATCCTCATGAGCACCAGAGAAAGCCAAACTGCAACATCTTGGTTTTCTGGGCCTGAGCTGCCTGTGGAAACCTACTGCCAGGTTGCTGGTCACAGATCAAATTCTCACAGTTGAGCAGTGCTTTGTACTGTTTGGGACAATTGCTTTTGGAACTTTTGACTTGGGGAGTCCACCCAGGGACCCTCCAAGGTTGAACTGAGGTTGTGTTGAACTAGGATGGGACTGAATCCTCCTGAAATTGGTGCTGGGGAGAGGTGGGGGAACCTCAGTTTCCCATATATCCCCCTACCTGTGATTGTATTCTGATATTGCGACTCAGTAGGATTGGATAGTGGTTGGCTGACTATAAGACGGAGCCAGCTAGCCCTATCAGAACAACTTGGTTCTCAGAGTCTTTAGCTGCAGTTCTGAAAGGGACATCTGCAAAGCTGTAAGAAAAAAACCACAATCACTAATCCCTGCTCTTCAGTAAAGGGCTAGTTAACTACATTCTTGAATCCCCAATTCAACCACATCCTTCCACTTTTAATACCCAAACTACAAGCTTGGCGCCTGTGGCTCAGATGGCT
>NW_003852815.1:116232-117674 GCF_000181295.1 Otolemur garnettii | reverse complement strand
TTTTTTTTTTTTTTTTTTTTGCAGTTTTTGGCAGGGGCTGGGTTTGAACCCACCACCTCTGGCATATGGGGCTAACGCCCTACTCCTTTGAGCCACAGGCACCGTCTCGTAGCTGCCATTTATTTATGAAATTAGCTAGCATCACTATATTAGAGATACCAATATTAATTAATATGATAATTAAATATTTTGGCCAAGGTCTCCATGCTAGAGTCATCAAATTTTCAAATCCAATTATGTTGTGGTTTCAGAATTCACAATTGTAACCACTATAACATACTGCCTTCTTTTTATACTATTGCTATAATGTACAATTAGAGATTCACAGACTTATTTAGCTTTTAATCTTTTGAGTATTTTTACGTATATTATATCATTTATTCTTTCATTAAGAAGACTAAGTAAAAATGCAAAAACAATCTTCCATAACAAATGAAGAAATGAGGTTGTGACTTATCTGTGGTTAATAACAGGATGGGAACTGAATTATTGTTCCCAGGCATGATTTCAGTTCAGGGGTCTGTTTTCATAATTTCAGAATATTATGTAACACATTTTGGTTACATAGGTAGCTTTTGTATATTTTAAGTCAGGCTTATAAGTGTGCCCTTCACCTGGAAAGTGTGCAATGTACCCTTTAGTTTTGAATTTACCCATCCCCTTCTCCCCACTCCTACCTTCTTGAATTTCCCTGAGTTTCGTTTCCATATAAGTATATAAGTGTTGATCACCCAGTTCCAATTTAGTATTGACTACAAGTAGTGTTTTTCCATTCTTGTGATACTTCACTTAGGAAAATGGTCTCTAGGTCTATCAGGTTGTTACAAAAGATACTAGATCACCATCTTTTATTTATGAGTTCAGTGGTCTTTTTATTCACAGATTGATATTAGACATACTGAATGTCTGAAATAATACTCAGAAAAACTATGTACACACGTGGAAGGTCAAATGTCACATATTTTTAGTTATAAGCATTTAATACTATCATAAGAACTCTATTTCAACATACTGTCTTTTGTTGTGTTCTTTCTTGAGACAAGTTCTCACTGTACCACCCTCAGTAGAGTGCTGTGAACAGCTCACAGCAACCTCAACTCTTGGGCTTAAGCTATTCTCCTGCTTCAGCTTCCTATGTAGCTGGGAACATAGGCAGCCACCACAACACCTGGCTATTTTTTGTTGTATTTGACATTGTTGTTTAGCAGACCGGGGCCAGGTTCAAACCTCCCAGCCTCAGTATATGTGGCTGGCACCCTAACCACTGTGCTACGGGCACCAAGGTCAACATATTGTTTTAACAAACTTTACCTTTGTTAATTAAATGGCTGTTAATTATTTCCATTTTACTAAATTTTATCATAAGTTCTTCACACCCAAACCGGAGGGTTTAAAATGAGAGCAAAATTAGTGTGTTAAATGTAACACTTTTTTTTTTTTTT
>NW_003852815.1:98840-116014 GCF_000181295.1 Otolemur garnettii | reverse complement strand
AGGCGCCGAGCCAACACTTTTTAAAATATAAAGTATATTTGTATCTAATGTAAAGTAAAAGCAAATACGTTTAAATCAAATATCATTTTTAAAAAATATACTAAACCAAACTGTGATTGAAACCTCATTCACAATGTAAAATATTTCCTCACTGACCTTTTTTTAGTTTTTAGTTTATGTCATTGTATCGAGTTAAAATTCACATGACATGAAATGAATCATTTTAAGGACACAGTTGCATTTAGTATATACACAATACGCATGCTGCAATGTTCATGCACATCCATCACCTTGATCAAATTCTAAAATATTTTCATCACCTCACTGAAAAGGAAAACCCAAATCCATTGAGCAGACCCGCCCCTCTCACCCCACCCCTGGCAACGAATAATATGTTCTGCTATATGGATTAACCCGTTCTGAAGATTTCATTTGAGAGGAATGAAAACAATATGTGACCTTTAGCGTCTGGATTCTTTCACTTGGCGTATTTTCAAGATTCATTCATATTGAAGTATATATCAGTAGTCATTCCCGCCGCATGGCTGAATACTATTCCAGTGCATGAATACATCACTATTTCCACTCATCAGCTGAGAAATATCTGGGTTTCCATCTTTGGCTATTTTAGATATTGCCATTATGAACATCGTGTACACATTTTTATTTGGATATCTGTTTTCAATTATTTTGAGTAAATATGTAGGAGGAGAACTGATAGGTCAGATGGGAGTTCTATGCTTAGTTTGTTTTAGGAACTTCTATACTGTTTTCCAAAGTGACTGTACCATTTTCTTTTCGAAGCCTTTGTACCATTTTTACATTTGTACTACCAATGCTCAAGGGTTCCAATTTCTCCATATCCTTGCCAACATTTATTTTCTGGGTTTTTTTTTTTTTTTTTGTAATAGACGTTTTAATAGTTTGAAGTGATGTCACATTGTAGTTTTGATTACCGTTTGCCTAATGACCAATGTTGCCAAACACCCTTTCATGTGCTTGTTGGCCATTTTTATACCTTCTTTGGAAAAATGTTTATTCAGGTTCTTTGCCCATTTTTAGTTGGGTTGTTTGTATTTTCTTGCTGATTTGTAAGAATTGTTTAAATATTCTGAATACAAGATTCTATCAGATATAGAAAATATTTGCTATTTTGAAAAAGTCCAATTTATCTATTTTTTCTCTTTCTGCTGCACTTTTATCATCATCTCTAAGAACTCATTGACAATTTCCTTACCATAAAATAATTTTTTTTTTCTCCCAGGTAGATAGCGAATATTACATCTATTGTATTTACCTGGATGGATTTGTAGAACATCTTCCTAAGTAAAGTATCACAATGATGGAAAAGCAAGGATCTGATGTACTCAAAACTAATATGAAACTAGTTGATGAATAACCACAGGCCCACACCAGAGAAAAACACAATTAAATTCAAGAAAGGGGAGGAGGAAGTGGGAGGAGAGTTGGGAAGCTCTCCCCTAACAATATAGTGATATACTTCCTAGGTGAAGGGCTCAACCACCATGCAGACTACCTACCAAACACAAACAATGTAACCTAATCATATGAATCCTCATATTAAGCTGAAACTTTAAAAAAAGAATCCGTTGCCAAATTCATGATCTGAAGATTTACCACTATGCTTTCTTTTGATAGTTTTATAGTTTTAGGTCTTACCCTGACATAAAACTTTGGTCTTTTTAAGTTAATTTTTGTATGTTGTGTGAAGTACAGGTCAAGCTTCATCCTTTTGCATATGAATACCCAGTTGTCCCAGAACCACTAAGTAAAAAGATTATTCTTTATCCCATTGAACATCTTTGGCATCCTTGTCAAGAATTTGGCACCTTGGCTTGGTGCCCATAGTATAGTGATTACAGCACCAGACACATACATCGAAGGTGACGGGTTCAAACCCACCCAGGTCAGCTAAAAACAACAACAACTGCAATAAAAAAAAAAGCCAGGCATTGTGGCCTATGGTCCCAGTTACTGGGAGGCTGAGGCAAGAGAATTGCTTAAGCCCAAAAGTTTGAGGTTGCTGTGAGTTGTGACACCATGGCACTCTACCGAGGGCAACATGGTGAGACTCTGTCTCAACCACAAAAAAAAAAAAAAAAAAAAAGAATTTGGCACCTTGTCAAGAATCAGTTCTTATACATGTTTGGGTTTATTTCTGGAATCTCATTCTGTTGACAATAGTCTCCTCTTATCCACTGTTTTGCCTTCCTTCATTTCTAATACTTATGGTTTAAGTTACCTGCGGCCAACTTCAGTCTGAAAATATTAAGATATTTTGAGACAGTGAGAGAGAGATGGACATGCCACGTTCACATAACTTTCAGTACAGGGGGAATAGGGTGTACTACTGTGTCTTTTCATCATTTAGACATATGCCCGTAATATGGTTTTGTGCTGAAACTTCATTTTCAGGGCTCTGCTGAAGACAGTGTATTTAGGTCTTAATGTTGAAACCTAAATGATCTTCTGAGTCACAGGAAGCAAAAGTTCAAGTAGGGTCTTAAGTCATAAGCACAGGTGCAACATGAACCAGCTGCCTATCCACATAATTCATCAAACTTCTTCTGGGATTAGAATTGGCACCTTAGTTCATTTTTAGTCCTGGTACACACAGACCAAAAGGAAGAGCTATCTGCCTATGAGGGAGAACAGAAACATATTTTAAAGTTTATTTTGTTACATTTTAATAACTTGTTTTATTGTATTTTGCAGGACTAACTTGAATCTCACTTTGAAAACAGTACATTATACCTGAAGACTCAACTTTCCCCAGGAGCATAATAAGGAAATATTTCCAAAGTTTTGGCTCTATTTAAAACACACAGCTGGAAAGTCTCCCAGATCAGAGGCTACTCTAAATAGTATGTCAAACTGAGGACACATCCTTACCAACACTGGGCTCCGCAGAAAATAAATTGGACTTTACTTCAGACTTAAGGTAGAATCTAGAGTGAGCCTTATCAGCCAAGAAGGATCTGGTTTCAGAGGTGATTCTTGCCAGGTAAATATCACAAACTGCCTGATTTTGGAATTTGCTTTCAACCCATTCAATAATTTAAGAATATGCATAATTTTTACCTGTAGCTTTTTTTCCATACTTAACCTATTGGACTTAGAGTACTGAATATACTAGTTGATCTATTTATAGGAAAAACTATGAGTCTTCCCTTCCAACTAATCCCTAGGACTTCTAGACTCCAATTGTTTTTACAGGTCATTCAATTTACCCTCATATTTTCTAATTTCTTTAGAATTTGCTTGATCTATCACTTGATCAAAGAAGTAATAGAGGAAAAGTCAGTAACATTAAAAGGGCACAGAACATTCCAATATGAAAACAAAAATGATGTTTTAATTTTAATGTAAATATGAACTTCTTTCCCTATCCTTATTGGCCTTTTAAATTTATTTGTATCTAGATTCATTTCTCAATAAAAGAATTTATTTTAGAAATATTATCTTTTTTTCTTAGTTTTCTCAAAATCAAGATTTCTGTCAGGAGCCATTTCCCTTTTTTTCCTTAACATGAGGTTATATATGATTAGGTTCCATTGTTTGCCTTTGTAAGGTAAAGTCCGAGTTGTGGTTGTGACCTTCACCTGGGAAGAATGCCATAACCCTGTACATAATACCAATTAGGTGGGAACTTGTAGGGAAGTTATATTGGAAACTTTGGAGTCAGACAGATCTCAGTTTATATTCTGAGATAATACCAATTAGGGAGGACTTGAGTCAGACAGATCTCAGTTTATATTCTAGCTGGCCCTTTCCAGCTATATGACTAGGAAAATCAATTTTTCACATCTGTAAAATGAAAATAAATGTCATGATTATTAAAATATAATGTTTGTAAAACACTTAACACAGACCTGCTAGTGTGACTTATTACACATTTTAATCTTCCAGTTTCTAGCCTAAAAAAAAGGTAAAAGAAAAAATAGAGAGATGGAGATGAAGAGAGACAAAGGAAGACAGTGAAGGAAAAATAAAGAAGGGAAGAGATGGAGGAAGAAAGTGAGGAGGGAGAGAAAGAAAATTATTTGACTTTCTGGCTTAAATACTATTTTTTCACTAAGGTTACTATAAAATAATATATATGAATACTCTAAGAACCAATAAACTTAGAATTTATATCTTCTCCCATTAATAACCACAATGAATAACATAATTTTCATATGTCTATCATATAAGCTCTCTCAGAAATGAACGCTCTCGTGTCAATGAAGGATAACAGGCAGTGAATGTACAAAGTAGATATTGGTCATTAATTCCCAGTTCTGCTAATTATTTTCCTTCCTAAATATAAAATATATTTATAACTATGTGTCTTGAACAATAATGGAGAATCTAAAAGGGAATTAATTTCTTTGTGTTGATCATTCCTTGAAGCTGCTGAGGGTGAAACCTGAGCTATAGAGGTAGGAAAGATATTAATTTTATCTTTTATTTTTCAGTATCTGTTTTCATAATTGTCCTCTCCCCTCCTGTTTTTTACTCCCCATAACCTACTTCTCTTTTTTATCCCTTTCATCTTTAATTCTCTTTATTTGAATGATTGCCACTTAAACTGCCTAATACCCTTAAGGTCTTGCTCTCATAGTCAAAATTGTATTAGGATATGAACATGAAATAATCTTTAAGTGCTAGTCTCTTTGTTAAAATACTGTGTGAAGTACCTTGAATCATCCATCTCTCTTCTCCCTGAAGCAGGATTGTGAAAACAAAATTAAAATCTACTATGTCTTGGTTATTCCATGCCTACCGACCTAACACTAAAAAGCATATCGGTTTTATGTTTGCCAGAGGGATCCAGTCACTACTCCCAATCTGAAAAACTCCAAGTCTTTTTCCTCCATATCACCAAAGTTGTCATAACAGACAGCATTCTGGAATCCAGCTACATGCTTATAATTCGATATGTTGGTACTATTTAAATAAGTAACCTGGTATTTAATAAATAAACAAATAAGCCAGGACTCTCACAACAAAAATGAAGGATTGTCAGAGGGAAAGCTATCACTATGTGTTAGTAAAAGACAAAGAAATCAGACAGGTGGGGAAATTTGTCAAGAAATGGTCAGATTGCCTTTAGCTGCAGTTATAAAAAATCTGCTTTATAGAACAAAGTAGAGTTTATTTTTCTCAAATTAAGAAAACAAATCTGAAATGAAATCCTTTCTGGCTTTGAAAAAGTAAGCAGCTCAACATGCCTCTGGGGTGCTTGGTCCTTTCTAAATTTTAACTAGAAACAATGTTCTGGTATGTTGAGTTGTAGAACTTCATGGTGGCTTCTCCCTTAGGAATAACAATAGCATTAAATGCATTAAAAAACAGACCAGGAAACTGTCATCTCCACATCAAAGTCCTTTAATTTGAGAAGGGAAGTCCTCCAGAGGAGACACTTATTCATACATCTCATTGAACAGCTCAGGGCAATATGCCCAATATATTTTTTCTCCCTCACACTATTTTTTTTATTTATTAAATCATAGCTGTATACATTAATGCATTTATGGAGTACAATGTGCTGATTTTATATACAATTTGGAATGCTTACATCAAACTGGTTAACATAGCCCTCACCTCACTTACTTAATTATTGTGTTAAGACATTTATACTCTACGCTTAATAGAGTTGACATATATACCCTTACAAAATGCACCATAGGTGTGGTACCACCGATTGCTCCTCCCTCCATCCAATCTCTCCCCTCCCCCTCCCTCCCTCATCCTGGGCTATAGTTGTGTTTTGTCTTTCATATGGAAGTGTGGATGATTATATATTGGTTTCATAATAGTACTGAGTACATTGGACACTTTTTCTTCCATTCTTGAGATACTTTACTAAGAAGAATATGTTCCCACTCCATCCACATAAACATAAGAGGTAAAGTCTCCATCTTTTTTAAGGCTATATACTATTCGGTGGTATACATATACCACAATTTATTAATCCATTCGGGGTCAATGAGCACTTGGGCTTTTCCATGACTTGGCAATTATGAATTGCAATATGCCCAATATTTGATAAATCTGTGACCAATGGAAATGGGACTATAGAAACTGGTTTAGGAAAGTTGTATAATATGCTCCCAATCTGAGATAAGGCTGCTCTTTTCTACAATTGAGAGATTTTAGCCCACAGCTTGAACAAATGGAATTTCTGTTGGCAAGAGGTAGGAAAGGAATGATTTTGTAAAAGCAAGAAGCCAAAGACAGAGGCAGTTTCAGAAACAAGGCCATGGTAAACAGGATCAAATACTACAGGGAGATTGAGGACTACTGAACACTGATCATTATATGAGATATTCAGAATCCAGATTTTTCTTCTATAAAAAAGGCATCTGTGGAAACTGAATATTTTGATTGACTTGTAATGAATGAGCAAAAAATGAGGTCTGCCAATAAAAAGCTGGGGAGAGAAGAAAGTAATTAGAAAGAGACACAAAATTTAGAAATTTGATTCTTCAGTAAGAAAGTTTACTATGTTGATGGTAAGAGGATTCAAAAAGTGAAAGGAGTTTTAACTAAAGGCTATTTGGGGAAGATCCAGGGTATACTGAAGGGGTAGTCCAGAAAGAACAGAGCACCGTGGCCAGGACCATGGATTACAGGGACCTACACTTCTGAATACAAGTCCTGATTCCAACACTTCATCCTTCTGAGACTAAGTTTCTTCATTTATATAATGGGTCTAATAAAACAGCATTTATATATATTGAATTTTTTGAAATTTAAAAGAGAAACTATGCTTAAAACAAAGCTCTCCATGAACAAACTTTAAGTGTTTTCTACTAATATTATCATAGTTCAACATTTTTACTTACTGATAGGTGCTCAGTTTTATACCCAGAATTTATTGAATATTGAGGTGCAAGGATGGACTATAATATTAATAATAATGTCATGAACTAAACATTATGAATAATCTCAATCTGTGCACGTGATCTTTATCATAAATTGTACAACAAAAGCAGAATATACATGTAAGGTGAAATAAGGTGAAACTCGTTAAACAGTTTTGACTCGAAATCTCTGTTTTGCCAACGAAACATGAAAGTCATCTAAGGAGAATTTTCAAGCTAGTAGGAAAACATTGATGATGAGAAATTTCTGTCACCTGAGATCATTATGATGGGACAAAACCTAGGTAAGTGGCCAGGGAAACCAGTCAGAAATCCTTGGAAGGCCAAAAAAAAAAAAAAAAAATTCTGACAATGGAATAAGAAGGGAAGTAATCCCACTCGCCTCTACCTAATATATTTATAATTTCTTTCTCTTTTATATAATCAATCTCCTGGACACCATAATTCTATTTCTTTTTTTTTTTATATCTAGTTTAATCTTTTCTAACTCTCAAATAGGCAACCTATACTGCAATCTAGAAAGTTAAATAGGGAATATAGTTTATTACCACTGATTCTGACTTTTCATCATTTTGTATCCTCAGGTAGTTTGAAATCAGCTCTTCTGCCCAAGTCAATGGATGGACTAAATGACTCTTCCATTTCTGAGTTTGTGTTGCTGGGACTGTCTACTTCTTGGGGAACTAAAATTTTTCTCTTGTTGACATTCTTCTTGCTCTATTTAGGGATCATCCTGGGAAATCTCTTCATTGTGTTTTTGGTAATTGCTGATTCCCACTTACAATCCCCTATGTACTTCCTGCTGGCCAACCTGTCCTTCAATGACGTGTGGGTTTCCTCTACCACAATCCCCAAGATGATCTCTGACCTTGCAAATGAATATAGAGTAATTTCTTTCCAAGGTTGTATGACTCAGATATGCTTCATCCACATCATGGGAGGAGTGGAGATGGTGTTGCTCATAGCCATGGCATTTGACAGGTACACGGCCATCTGTAAGCCTCTTCACTACCTGAACATTATGAGCCCAAAAAGATGTGTTGCATTTGTAATCACTGGATGGATAACTGGGGTGATCCATGCTATGTCTCAATTTGCTTTTGTTATAAACTTACCTTTTTGTGGCCCTAATAAAATAGACAGTTTTTACTGTGACTTTCCCAGGATCATAAAACTTGCATGCACAGATGGAGCCAAGTTTGAGTTCATTGTTGGTGCCAACAGTGGGTTTATGAGCATGGGCACCTTCTTTCTGCTAATCCTTTCCTACATCTTCATTTTGGTCACTGTCTGGAAACGTTCTTCAGGGGACTTATCCAAGGCATTTGTCACTTTGTCAGCTCACGTCACTGTGGTGGTTCTCTTTTTCACTCCATGCATGTTTCTGTATGTGTGGCCTTTCCCCACATCATCAGTTGACAAATATCTGTTCATTGCTGACTTTGCTATCACTCCAGCCTTGAATCCTGTCATCTATACCTTAAGGAACAAAGATATAAAGATTGCAATACAAAGATTGAGCAAATGTGGACATCATGACAGATTTTGCTGACCAGATCTGTCTTCAGAGTTCTAAAACATACATCTACCTGTCTGTTGACAACTCTTCTTAGATATTTGCCATGTAACATGGCTAACTGTACATACTATCCACCTACTTAACATATGTCTTCTACTCCTTTAGCATATTTACTCTTTACTTTTACTATGAGAAATGTGAAACCACCATGGTATTGTTTATTTTGGCAGACATCAGCAATACTTATAAATAATTTTGTATAATTTAACTTGTGATCATTTGACTATTAAGAAGGCATATAATGTCATCACTTATGCTTCCCATAAGGTTCATGAATATGCTAAAAATTTTGCTTTCATGAGTGTCAGGAATCATCATAGGGAATGGCTGGTTATATACATAGGACAAGTAGTTCTACTTAGTTGCTTAGATTGGGCTGTCTCAAAAGAAGATTCAAAGACAAACTTTGAAAGCAAGTAGTTTACTTCAAAGCTAATTGTTGGAAGCATCAATGAGAAAGTGCTCCTGAGAAGGCAAAGATGCTTATATTAAGAAACTGGCAAGCCTACTATGCCCTTCAGGAGACTATTTAGACTCTGTGACTCAGAAGTATGTCATTGCAGGACAAGGTATTTGGAGTATTTGATAATTTTTAAAAAAGCATTAATACTTGACATGGCTAGTCCGTCTTGCATAAAATATTCTGTGTGCATTTTAGAAAGCTAGAGATAAGTTATTGGGTATATTTTCTGGTGTTTATGGTAAAAAACCATCACCAATAAAAATAAAGGACAGCCACCTAATATTGCTATGTTGCCTAGAGAAGTGAAAATTAAATAGTTTTGCTCTTAATTTACATAATATTAACTGATACATGAGCATAGAGAATCTATAACCTAAAATGTTTCTTTATTTCCCTGCTTTTGACAAGTTTCACAAAAACAGTAGCTCAGGTGGGCCACTCAGCCATTGGTTCAGCAAGTCAGTGACCAACCTGGGGTTTCAGCTACCACAGAAGACCAGCATCTTCCACCAATACAAGTCATATGACTTCTGTTGCAACAGGAATTAACATCTTAGTTCTAATACAAAAGCTATAGATATAGGCCAGGCATGGTATCTCACACCTATCATCTCACTGTGAGAAGTCAACGTGGGAGGATCACTTGAGGTCAGGAGTTGGAGGTGGCAGTGAGCTGTGATGCTGCCACTACACTCTAGCCTGGGTGACAAAGCATGACTCAGTCTAAAAATAAAAATCTATACCTATAGTTATAAGTAAAGATTCTTTTCACGCCCATGAAAAGAAATCAAATAAACAGAAGGATATTTTAAGATCCTACTATACTGTCATCTCTAGCATCACTATAATTGATTCACTCTATCTCTTCACATCTGAATTTAAGGAGAGGTTCACAATCAGATGATGTTCAATTTGTGGAAACTCAAAAGCTAAGAGTTTCCACAAAACAGGACATAGGTAGTCTGCCCAGTAACTGTGATTACTCACAATACAGACCTCTAGAGATGCTCACCCCCGAAGCTGTTCTCCAAAGTAAATATATTCCATCCTAAGGATAACATTCTCAATAACAATGTCCAAACAAAAATTATCTTGGTTATTTTCCACTGAGTTCTGACTGCTTTGAAATGTAGTTAGAATTTGAAAGCAGCTTTATCCATGAAGTGTAATCTGATCACAGATAATGTTGATTCCAAACTCAGATTTATCTTATATGTACTAATTTCTTAACAATTCCTTTATTTCCCTTTCTTTTTCACATTTAAACCAAATTTCAGAGGAATTTCATATGAACTTTCTATAAATAACCAGTGGGATGGTGGCACCTGTAGCTCAAGCAGCTAAGGCACCAGCCACATACACCAGAGCTGGCAGGTTCAAATCCAGCCTGGGCTTGCCAAACAACAATGACAACTACAACCAAAAAATAGCCAGGCGTTGTGGTGGGTGCCTGTTGTCCCAGCTACTCAAGAGGCTGAGGCAAGAGAATCACTTAAGCCCAGGAGTTGGAGGTTGTTGTGAGCTGTGATGTCACAATACTCTACCCAGGGTGACAGCTTGAGGCTTTGTTTCAAAAAAAAAAAAAAACAAAACACCAGTGGGATTTTCTGGAAACCTTGTAAATCTTTCAGAGACATTGAGGTTTTTGGTGGGGTTTTTGTTGTCATTGTTGTTGTTGTTGTTGTTGTTTTTCCAGCTAACTTCTGGGACTTCTGGACTCTCTGGAGCAAGGGGCCTTCCAGCACCAAGTGGGATGCCTTATATATAATCCCAGAGCTCCCCAGGTATCAAAATTCAGGAAGCTCAGTTCTCACGTCATAATCATTTTTCTCCTGGATTAAGGGAGGGGTATAGGCAGAGATATATAATGGTATTTAATAGATATCTCTGAATAAGAAATTTATTGCTAAAAGTTAATGTTAACAGTTATTGTTAATGATTTTTGTGAAGAATCTAAATGGACCTCGTAGAAGGAAATTTACAAAATGCTATGGAAATCAGTTATTTTGCAATGAGGGCTATAGTTAATACAGTATTGTACACAGAAAACTTATTAAGATTTTAGGTGTTCTTATCACAAGAAAGGCATTTATGTAAGATAATGATATGTTAATTCGAGATAGCAATCATTTCACTGTATACATGTATATAAAAATCATGTTGTACACCTTAAATATACACAATAAAAATACATTTAAAATATAAAGGAAAGGCAAAAGTGTACAAACAGAAAACATCTCAGTGGTTGCCCAATTCAGGAGAATTTGGGGTATAATAAGACTGTTGCATATCCTGATGGTGTGATGGATACTCGAATTTATGTGTGAAACTGCAGAACTATATGCATAAAGTTTTTATTTTGTTACATGTAAATTAAATCTTAATAAAAAGAACACATATTAAATTCTATTAACAAATTTTAAATATTTGTATAATGAATTTTCATTAAATTTTATAAAATTTTGAATTTTGCATTTAAAAGAGTTTTTTAAAGATTCATGAGAATTATACACTCATGTCAACTCTACTCTAAACAGACATTCTTCCCCGGATGCTACCTCTTGCTGGTCCCTCACTGAATAGCTGTGTGGCCTGGGCAGATCACTTAGCCTCTTTGATCATTTTGCTCTCCTATAAATGAGCCTAAGTGCCATTGTGATTGAAATAAGTGGTATTGGGAAAGTGTTTTGGAGCACCCCAGCTAGTGAATAAGTATGGAGTCTTTGTGGACTCTAGACATCTGTTTACAATAATGGCTGGTAGAGCAAATAAGTTCATTTAAGTACTTTGAGACTTGGAAATGAGAGGGTAACAAAAGACTGGGAGGGAGAGAGGAAGACAAGAAAAAGGGAGGAGAAAGGCAGGACAGCAAGGGTCGGGAGAAAAGCAAATGAGGTTGTAATAAGCATAACCTTCCACATCTAATTAATGGAAGTCAAAAACCTCCCATAAGTGGAATCATGCAGTATTTGTCTTACTGATTGGCTTATTCACTTAGTATGATGTCCTTAACGTTCATCCAAGATGTTGCAAATAACAATATTTACTTCTTTTTTGAGGTGGAATAGTATGTATGTATTACATTTTTTTGTTGAGTCATCTGTCATAGACACTCAGGAAGTTCCCACATATTGGCTATTGTGAATAATTCTGCAATGAACCTGGGAGTTCAGATATCTCTCTGACATACTAATTTCACTTCCTTTGGATCCAATGGTGGGATTGCTAAATCATACGTAGTTCTATTTTTCATTTTTGAGGACCCTCCACCCTGTCTTCCATAACTGCTGCACTATTTCACAATGCCACCAACAATGCACAAAGGTTCCAGTTTCCCCACATCCTGGCCAACACTTTTTATCTTTTGTTTACATTTTCTCATCTTACATTTTAAGTTGTATTTAACTTGTCTAACTTGAACCTACATTTACAAGGATGCAGTGTTATATGGTGTCTTTAATGTAAAGAAGTTGGAAGCGGAGGATCCCTGAGGAACATAAAAGCAAAATTATTTCCAACGTCATGGCTCTATCTAAAACACAGAGCTGGAAAGTTTCCATCCCACAGGCTATTCTTGCAGTATATATACATTACACTGGAGTACATACTTTGTAACCAACACTGGTCACTGCAGAAAACAAACTGGACTTTATTTTATACTATAGGTGGAATCCAAAGTGAGCCTTATGCACGAAGAAGTATCTGGTTTCACAGTTGATTCCTGTAGAGTAAGTATATCACAGACTACCTGATCTTTAAACTTTCTCTTTCATCTGACCACTGATTTCAAAATAATTTTTTCTATAGCATTTTTCCATACCTACCTATTGATCTTAGAGTTCTAAATGTGTTAGTGAATGTACTTACTAAAAATATAGATTTTTCTAAGAGTCTCACACACTAACAAAAAGTAATATGCTTCCATAATCTTAGAAGCTCCCAGATGCCAAGATTGGAGGAGAATCATTTTTCCAGACATTTCAATTTACCTTAATACTTTTTAATTGTATTTTTTTTGAAATTCGGGCTGTTCTACCACTTGATCAAAGCAATAAATGCATTTCTTAGTCATAATAACTTTAACAGGGTAAAGTGCATTCCAGTATGAAGACAGACAATGACATTGGTTTTAATAAAATATAAACTTCCTTTCCTGTCATAATTGGCCATTTAAACTTGTGTCTGGATTACCTCTTATATAACAAAGTATCTTATTTCACAAATCTAGTTTTCTTAGTCTTCTCAGTCTCAAGACTCCTATCAGAAGCTGTTTCTAGTAGGGAAGTTATTATACTGGAGGCTTTGGAGTCAGGCAGACCTCTGTCGGTATTCCAGCTTTGCCACTTCCTGGCTGTATGACTTGAGGAAATCAAGCTTTCACATGTGCAGAATGGAAATAAACATCATGATTAATAAAATATAATGTTTGTAAAGTGCTTAACACAGATCTGGTATGTACTATGTGTAGTCAACTTTTTAAGTTGACTAGCCTAAAAAAGTAAAGAGAAAAAAAGAGAGAAATGGACATAAAGAGAGAAGAAAGGAAGAAAGAGGAAAGGAAGGAAGGAAGGGAGAGAGAAAAGGTAGAATAAAAGAAGGAGAGAAAGAGGGAGGTCAGGAGGGCAGATGAACGAAATTAGAAAAAAAGAGTTAGCTTTCTGGCTGTGGAAAATATAAATATTTCCACAGACACCAATTTAAATAATGTAGATGAATAATTTAAGTACAAATGAACTTAGAATTCATATTTTCTCCCATGAAGGACAGTCATAACCAAAAGTAGCTTTCAAATATCTATCATTTAAGCTAGTCTCAAAAAAGAAATCTGTCTTAGTAGTGAAAGTCAAGGGCAATCAATATGCAACAATAAATGGCATTGCTCAGGCCATGGAACACAACTTCTCATGGGACATTCAAAATGCAGAGAAATATGTAATGATAGAAATGTGTGGTCAGAATCTGCAGTCTCTTTTGGAACATAAACACCACCATTTCGCAAGTCATTTAATAAACAGTTTTTCTATGTTTGTAATACACTTCTGTTCAATGCATTCTATTCACACATATCCAGTTAGATATACTTATGAGAATTATGTGTTTTTATCAGAAATGTAGTATTACATTATTGCCCTGGATTTATCCTGATAAAATAGCCTCCAAATATACTTAATAGCTATGCACTAAAAATAGGTCTTTCTGATTTCCTGGAGGAGAAGTGAATTCAAGGCTTGAAGAAATTGTTGATGAAAAACACTTACTTCTGACAATTTTAATCAGATAATCCATTCTGATACCCCTAAGAGCTATAATTCTGATCGTGATGGGCAACGTTTTTGACCTACCATTCTATACTTAGGTTCCCTTCTTGGCCACAGGCCGTGCACACATCTGAATTCAAGAAACATTTATTTTCAATGTTGTGTTTATACAATGATAAGATTTCAGTTTTGCACATGAAACATATTGATCTAGCACCTGACATTTTTTCTTTCTGTTCTAGAAATTTAGTTCATCTCCTTTTCCCTGGGTTCCTTCGTACTAAATGGAAGAAGTAAACCAGTCTGCGGTGTCTGAGTTTGTTTTTCAGGGACTTTGTAATTCAAGGAAGCTGCAGACATTCCTCTTATTGCCATTTTCTATACTTTACCTGATGACTGTTGTGGGCAACCTCTTTGTTGTGCTATTAATCATCAGCGACCACCATCTCCATTCCCCCATGTACTTTCTCTTAGCCAACCTCTCATTTGTCGATTTCTGCCTTTCCTCTGTAACTACCCCTAAACTGACCACAGACTTCCTAAAGGATATTAAGACCATTTCCTTTGGGGGCTGCATGAGTCAGATCCTTTGTGTGCATTTCTTCGGAGGGGGTGAGATGGTACTCCTCGTGACAATGGCCTATGACCGTTACGTGGCCATCTGCAAGCCACTCCATTACTCCAGCATCATGGACAGACAAAAATGCATCTGGCTGGTTGTGATATCATGGATCATTGGACTTCTGCATGCCATGAGTCAGCTGGCAATGATTTTGAATCTGCCCTTCTGTGGACCCAAAGTAGTGGACAGCTTTTTCTGTGATATCCCTTTGGTGATCAAACTAGCCTGCATGGATACTCATACTTTGGGAATAGTGATAAATGCTGACAGTGGGGTTTTGGCAACAACTTGCTTCATTCTCTTGATGATCTCCTACACTTATATCCTAATAACTGTCCGCCTTCATTCTAAAGATGGAGCATCAAAAGCTCTGTCTACCTGTACTTCCCACATCACAGTGGTGGTGCTGTTTTTCGGACCCTGCATCTTCATCTACCTGTGGCCACTCAGCATCACTTGGGTGGACAAGTTTCTTGCTGTGTTTTACACAGTAATCACACCTCTCCTGAATCCAGCCATTTATACATTGAGAAATAAAGACATTAAAAATGCTATAAAGAGACTGATAAACTAGCATAAGGATTCAAGGAATAACTTTTAGATATCTCATGAAATCAGAAAATCCACTGTGTGCACCACAATGTGGCCATGATTTTGACCTGGAAACTTGACTGAGAATACTAATTATTCATAGATGTAAGCTTTGAGTAGTCCTAAGAGTATGTTTGTATTTTTTCCATTTGAAAATAAGCTCAAAAACCCAACAGTTAGATTCTTACCACTTAGAGAGAATAAAAATTCCACATAAATATTTCTTTGTATGTGTTCCAAAATTACTAGATGATAACAATAATGATATTGATGACTATAAAAGTAATTGCCACTATTTAGTAAACTCTGTACACTGTACAAAGCAGTTTACTTGGATTATATATTACTTACAAAATCACTTTGAGTTAAGTATCATTATTTCTATTTCTAAAAATACATAACATATTCATTCTAATTCTAACTTACCTGGAGAGTATACTAAAGATATTTGAGTAGTCTTCATCTACTTAGAAAACAAAATGATAAAGGGACCAAGCCATAATACTATTGCTCCGTCCTCTACAATGTAATCATTAAGTTTTCAAGTGTCTTAATCATTGACATAAACATAGAATTTCCTTTGAATATTTTTTCTTAAATTCACAGGAAGGAAAATAGCTGATTCTTATGTCAGTTAATACATTATTTTTATGATTACAGTCTTTCCATTATGATGAAATAACTAAAGCAGTTCTGAATATGGGGAAAGTGAAGGATGCATTGCTTTAAAGCAAAAAAAAATATGGACTGATACTAAGAAAGCCAAGGAGAAACCATTACTAAAACAACAGTACAATTACTCATTTATTCACTGCAAAGTTCAAATAAGCTACGTGTGTCTAGGCTATGTATAATACATTCAGTTTGCTAAGGATGTCCTCACCTTAAACCCCATGCCAAAAAATACATGTGTATATATAATATATACAAACATATGTACTACATACAATAAATTTAATACATACATAGCAAAACATAGAGAAAATTAAAATGCATATAGTTCATGCATATAGTTCTTCACAAATAGCATGGGTAAGGTCAGTTACATCAACATAATGTGACCTTCTAAAATAAAATACCTTGTATAATGTTGCATATTCTACACCTTTGGATGATACATGTCAACTCCTGGATGAAATTATTTTTACACATCTTTACAATATTCTAATTTCTGCACAGAGAAAAACCATAATTTCTTGGTTCTCATCTCTCCATAGTAATAGCCAACCATTATCTCTGTGCCAATAAATGAAAGGATTCATGATGACGATATAACTGATTTAACAAAGGCATGTAAGTCACTGTAGTCGTGGTTTCCCCCAGACCAGATGATCACGGAAGCATCACTCATTGTTGCCTTCAGACCTGTATGGGAACGCAGGGTGGCTTCTTGGGATGTTTTAGAAATGCAGTTGACTCACTAGTGCTCATCAATGTAACTTTTTAGTGATAGGAGTCACTGCCTGCATGCAGCTTCCTTCCTCTCTACCCTCTGAACAGAATATAACAACAGAGCATTTTGATTGAGTCCTTGCTACACTCTATAATTAGTTCTTATTGATTAGCAAATGAGATCCTACTGTCTATATGATGTCTAAGCATATGAGTTTTGTTTAATTCATCAGTAGTTTGATAAGATTCACTTCTAAGTAATTCATGTTAAAAATTCATTTGGGCTCGGCGCCTATAGCTCAACCAGCTAAGGCGCCAGCCACGTACACCTAAGGTGGTGGGTTCGAATCCCCAGCCCGGACCCGCCAAACAACAATGA